>NC_080418.1:143887038-144187038 GCF_029873635.1 Malania oleifera
TACCGGTAGCAACTTTCACTGAATTTCCACTAGGCAGTTTACCAACATCTTCCTCGATTCCTGATCTGCCTCATCCTCTTGGATACCGGTCTCAATCACCGTGGCTTTATCCACCAACATCGAGAACTCACGGATCTGAAGCATACCCACCAGTCTGCGGATATCCTTCCTCAAGCCCTTCTCGAACCTCCGAGTCTTCTTATACTCGCTCGAGATCATACATGGTGCAAAGCGGGACAACTCTATGTATCGAGCCGCATAACCCTGCATCGTCAAATCCTCCTACGTCAGCGCAGAAAACTCATCTGCCCTCGCATCACGTACAGAAGTCGGAATGTATCTATCAAAGAACACCTCCTTGAAACAGCTCCACGTCATCTCTTTAGGACCGGCTCTCTGCTTTTCTAGCAGACTCACCGTAGTCCACCACCGACCCGCCTCCCCAGATAGCTGGAAGGTGGCATAAAGAACTCGCGGCCTATCCGTGCAGTGCAGGACCTCCAAGATCCTCTCAGTCTTCTCCACCCAATCCTTTGCTATCATCGGGTCAGCTCCTCCAGAGAACGTCGGAGGATGCATGCGTGTGAACTTCTCAATGGTCCACCCCGCAGCAGTAGGAGAGCGCTCGCGTCTCCTCACACTCCGACCGATCTCCCGTAACACCTGCCTCACCTGCCTCATCAAACCTCGAGGCATAGAAGGAGACTCATCACTCGCAGTCTCCTCGGAGCCACTTCCTAGGTTATTATCCTTGGGTTCCATTCTGCAGTACAAGAGGAATCTATCAGTATCCCTACAACAAATACAATTAACACAATGATCTACCCTAATCGTGTTAACTACTCCCTGCCAGGTCTAGTTCTGTCCTATCACATCGACACGAAAGTCATCAATGATTTGCCCTACTTTTATTGGAATCGTCATCCCAGGAAAAACATGGAATACGGTCGACAAATCCCGGTCTAGCAACCGAACAACCCTCAACCAATTCTACCCATATCCACATCCTATACTCTGGTATGTACTCACAACTAAGCCTAACCAAGTCTACAAGATCTAGTAACTTGGTTAGCTCTGATACCAAGTTGTCACGTCCTGAACCCCGAAATGGGACCTAGGGGTGAAAATGTAACCTAACCTGTCCGTATATCATACAAATCATCACAGATACAGTACAAAAGATGAGGGTCCGACCCCGTGGGGTTCCCAGGCACCCTAAACACATCCAAACACAATCATATACACAGCGGAAAAACCATACATACATATGCAGTACCATACCAGAGTCTATGCAAGAGCAGACACAATGCTCTATCAAAATGTACAAACGGGTGCCTAACACATCCCAAAATGGCAACCCACCAAAATTACAATCCTAACACTTACCTAGCGCTAAACGCAGTACACCGGCCACTACGCTCCCTACACCAAGACGCTAGTTCCAGTTACTCGAAGAACCTGTAAAAATGTACGTACAGTAGGGGTGAGACACCTCTCAATAAGGAAGAACACAGGTTATATCGGTGTGTGACATTTGAGTGTTATCATGATGTAACATACACGCAGTTGAATGCAATCTAGTACTAGTTCACACAGTGCATACACGCACACACACACATGATCAGCAAACCCGGTGTCATCACACCCATCGGCCCGAAGCCGGTCTGCGACAATCTGGTGTTGGCTCGGCCAACCCGTGAAGCACGGCGCCACCGGCACATGGCTAGTCCTCGACTCCCATGGCATTGCACCGGCGCTAACTGGTGGATCTGTGCCCTTCGGCTGGAATAGGCTCACGCCCTCGGATATAGAGCCGGACACTCTTAGTACCTGGAACAATTTCGGAACCTAGTTCCTACTAGCATTTCAACATATCACACACACATGCATGCTCATATAACCAAACAAACCACACTCATTTGGTAATCTAAATCATGGTTTTCCAAACAAATACGGTTTAAACAAGTCAAGGCACGACCATCCCAATATCACAGTATAAATCACACATATACTCGGTTTTCAACAAAATCAGGGATGCAGCCCGTTGCCCACTTTTCCCAAAACTGGAATAATGAAAAACTCATAATTTTCCCTGTTAGATCCCCCCAAATGAGTAGTCAAAACACACACAGGAACGTGGACCACAGTTCCACTGCGTCCGATTTAAAAAATAACCAATATAAACATAATTCCCCTTACCTTTTCCCCGAATAGCCAATCCCGAACTCCAAGGCCCCTAAACAGTGAACCGAGTTCCAAAACTTACAAATCACAGTACATAATATACTCACAAGATAGTTACCTACAAAACTACCGGATCAGAAATAAAAACCGGGCCTTGCCTCGATTTTTCGCCAAAACCCGAAAATCTCCGCAATAAGATTCCGATCTATAGAAGTTGTAGAGAATCCTTCCACGATCCTCGTGGTAACTTTAGATTTCTGATTCCATCAATGATCGGCAAAGAAATCTAGAGAGAGAGAGAGAGAGAGTAGGGAGAGTTTAGAGAGAGAGAGATATATATTTGAAGTTACTTAGTGAGGAAGTAAAGGAAATTCCTATTTATAGCCCTTTGACCCGGCCCAATTCGTTGACGAAATGGTGCCTTCGTTGACGAATCTTCCACTATCTTCGTCGACGAATCTGAGATCACCGGTTTTTCCGAGACTCCTAGGCTTCTCCTTGTCGATGAGTCTCTGAATTTCGTTGACGAGAAGAACAAAGGCTTCGTCGACGAAATTTGGTTTCGTCGGCGAAATATGCCGAATTTCCAATTTGCCCCTCTCTTATTTATTTAACCCATTTATCACGGTTCGGGTTCTTACAAGTGTGCAGGATGTTAGTACCCAAAACATTTTCGGATGATATGTGTAAGTGGTTAGCTGATCCTAGAGGGAATGAGAGTTCGATTGGATAAGTCTAAAAGAAAATCAACTAAATTTCAGAAAGAACTAGCAAGATTACAGAGTTCTATCAATTATGAAAGGAAGGGCTCGGAGGGGGGTTTTCTAAATTGAGGTTTGTTAGTTTTTATTTTATTTTTACCTATTTCTTTTGTTTTATTTTGTTTTTCTGCAATGAGGACCCCTTGTCCTCTCTTAGTCCTAGTTCTCTCTTTTCTCATTCTTAATATATTTCTTTTGTGAGAAAAAAGAAGTGAAAAAAGTAATAGTAAATATGTTTCGAACTATGAAATTTGTTTACTGGTTCTTAGGGTCCTCTCTAATGGTTTGCAAGTCCGAAAACCGATTTTAACAAGGAAGAACAGAGCTACCAGGTTTACAGCATAACAGAAAATAGAAAAGAATGAGAGAGGAAGGGCAAGGCTCACTGCAATAATATGTTTTGCTCCTCTCTACACTGCTCTCAATAACAGTACAACCTTTTCTGCTCCAAAATTAATTTAAAAGTAACTACACTCAAGTGGCAAACATATTTAACACTAGTTAAATAAACTGGACCAAAGTAAAGACCGTAAAAGTAAAAGTTATAGCTCGAAGTTATTACAAGTAAGTCTGGCTTGCAGGGTAATGGTTGGAATGCTAATTTGGTGCTGAGATGTTCTCTTGAGAATCCTTGGAAGTTTATTTCACAGATTCATCATCTTTTTATTCCTATACTGAATTTATTATGGTAATAGGTACCACATTTGGTTTTGGGAAGACATTGGGTGGGTGATTCTGCTCTTTTGCGCTTCATTTCCTTGTTTGTATAGGCTGTCCTCTTTGCATAATTCTCATATTTCTTCTTTATTTCTAATGGAGATGAATTCTCTTCGAGTTTTCATTTTTGTAGTCCTCTTAATGATAGCGAACTGTTGGAGCTCACCTTTTATTATGTTTGTTGGAGGGTAGTCTTCCTTTCTCTAGGACGGACTATTGGTCTTGGGTCCTTGATTCCTCAGTGGAGTACTCATGCAATTATTATTATTATTATTATTATTTTAGTATTGACCCATACAAACATGTCTTTTCTGGTCCATTGTACTATGTGGAAGGCCAAATTCCCCTCTAAGATCAAGGCTTTAATTTGGATGGTTGTTCTTAATAGAGTTGACACTAACAATCTGTTGCAGTGTAGGAGATATTTTTAAGGCTTTATCTCTGGATTTGTTTCTTCATTGTTCCTTTTCATGGAGGGTGTGGAATAATTTATTTGGGCTATTTGGAGAGAATTGTGTGTGTCTGGAGTCGGTGGAGGATCTATTGGCTACCTCATCTTCAGATCTTGGGAGGAGTAAAGATGGTTCAACATTGTGGAGGTGTGGGTTTTTTGCTGTTTTGGGGCCGGGGGGGGGGGGGGGGGGGGGGGGGCGCGGTGGGTTCGGTTGGAGAGCACGCCATATGTTCACACAAAAGATGTCTTTGCCTATCCTTTTGTATTGGATTCAGTATTTGGCCTTGTTGTAGGCTTTTGCAGCTGGTTGTTTAAGAGGATTGCCTTTTTTGGACTTAACAGTCGGATTGGAGGGCAGTTTTGATATTGTTCTCTTGTTGATATATTTTCAGAGGATTTTTTATGCGTTTTGTTACTTTCTCTTCTCAATAAAATTTCTTCTTTTTCTATTAAAAAAAGGAAGTTAAAGTTAAAAGAATTTCATGTCATCAACAGTCACCTAATCATTATTACTATAACCAATTAATTCTGGCTCATATTTCTTCTCAGATCTGATTCCAAAATTCATTGTGCCTTTAAATATCCCGATACCCTTTTTGCCTGTCCAAGATAAATGTGGCCTAGGTTCTGGCATTCTGCATGAACCTAGAGAGCAAACTTGCGGAAAACATCATATCCAGTCTTGTGGCTGTGGTATAGAGCCAATTCCAACCAAGCTTCTGTAGTAGGATGCATCTACCATCTTTCCTTCATCATCTTTCATTGACTTTTCATTCGCAACTAGTGGAGTAGTAACGGTTTGCCATCCACTCTGTTAAAATTCTTCAGAATTTTTTCTCATATTTTGTTTGGCGAATAAAAAAACCATCTTCATCTTGATAAATCTCGTGGCAAGAAAATCTTACAGCAAACCCAAGTGTCACAGGCTGAATATTTCACACCTTGTAAAGGGCCCTGCGGCACTAGGCAAAGCACTATTGCTTAACTAGTCAGCCAAAGATTACGGCAGTTTACCACAAGTGCACATTCACAACAGTTGAATGAAAAGTAAGAAGAAGCAGTGAACTATTCATGAAAGCAAATGGCAAGCAAGTTGTAAACATTGAAGCAACGTAGTTCATTAACAATACCTCTGTAAGGGACATGTGTTTAGTGAGGGAAGCAAGTAGGCTAAATATGTTTAACAAATGCTAGTGAGTTTTACAAGAGTGATGAAGACTCACCCTCCCCTAAGCAGCTTTATAACATGACCAAGTGTGCCCCATACTCAATCTCATAGATACCCAAAAGCATTATTCCTGAGCCGGACGATGGAAAGGTACGAGAAAGACAGGACCTTGCTGTGTGCTTCCTTGCCTCACTTTTTCCCCTCTTGCAGTATCTTTTTCCCCTCTGACACTAGGAAACATCAAAATGTCCAAGGAATCATACTCCCATCCTACACTAAAGCTTACATAAACTCAAAGCATAAAACCTATACTATTATTTATACGATGGTAACCCATCCCATGCACACAAGGCAAGTGGTCACAGGCAAGCATAATACCCTGAACAAGCTATGCTCGTAACACCAAAGGCACTTTTCTCATGGCTTTCATAATTTCTTCCTTGAATTTTAAAATCTGCATTTCATTATTTCCAGTGAATATCAATGTTTTTTTTTATCAGCAAAAAAAAATTCATTAAAGGGCATCAAAGGATGCTACCCAAGTACAATATACAAAAGGAAATCACCCACACTGCAGGGTGTCAAAGAAGTCGATAAATACGTAAGTGTCAATCAAAAACAACCCACTGTGCCAACAAGTACAAGTAGCAATCCATCAGTTTTTGATAACATATAATGGTGTAGCTGATCGTTCTCTCCTATTTCTTTCCCTCCGCCCAAACCAAAAGGTGATAAGGAGAATGAGGGTCAAAGCTTTCCTCCATTCCTTGCTTGAGTGGATACCTTTCCAAGCCCATAACTCAAGTTCCACTGTCTGGACTCTGGCAGTTACCCCTGAATCGTCAACAAAAAATGCAACAATATAAATATCCTTCAAACCTTGCTTTTTCACAGACAAGGTTGGCTCCTCATGCTTCTTTCGAAGGCCTTTTCCCATGAAATACCCATCTATTTGACCAGATGCCCAAGTTCTTGGTGCTTGCCTCAGCCATATAATGCCTTTTTCAACATATGCACCTTGTCAGCTTGGCCTTCAACCATGAAACTTTGAGGTTCTTTTGCATACACCTCTTTTTAAATTCACCATTCAAGAAATCTAATTTTACATGAAGTTGGTTCAATAACAGACCCTCTTGAGCTGCCAAGGCAATGAGAGCTTGTATAGTGGTGATTCTGTAGTGAAGTTGCTATGTCAACTCCAATATGCTGTGAATATCCTTCTGACTGTATCTCACATTGCTCCTTTGCACCATGCTGTCCAGATTACAACCATGGCCTTAAATTTCCACAAAATTGTCAAAATCTCCATTGAAATTTCCAATTTCGGTCACCCTCGAAATTGAAATGACAGTTGATTTTCGTCTTACATAATTTCCATTGAAATTTCAACAAATCATTGGAAATTTTTCGAAATCTCAAAATTTTAGCGAAACTTGTTTAAATTTTAACTATAGAATGAAATTGCCTCGGAATTCAAATGAAAGATTTAGGAGTGAATGGAAATTTCTCTCTTAATTTTTTTTTATTGAAACAAAATATTATTATGAAGCTTTTGAAATTATATGAAGAAATAAACTTAAAATAACATTTTATTTAGTCATTCATGTCTAAATTATCATTATTTTTATAATAAATAATATCTAAATGATTTATGAATGTCATTTGTATTAACTAAATAATTTAATGCACATTATCTTACAAATATATACGTTTGATACACATGTTATATTACAACTTTTCTGCCTCGTACACAACATAGATGTATTTAACTTGTAATATATTAGTCCTAAAACTTACATTATTATGTCTATTAACCATTTCAAAAGTTTCATAAAGAATTCCATACTTTACTACTTATTTTTGTTATTTTTTCAAATTGAAATTGAAATTGACATTGAAATCGAAATTTCCATACATTTGGAGCTTCGCAATTTGAGTCGAAATCGAAATTTAAGACCTTGATTACACTTCACCTCATAGACTTCACAACAACTTCTCTATTCTTTTGGCTTTTCCATCAATTCTAAAGTTTCATTCTTCTTAATCAAATTGATATTTTCTCCCACTGCCCTTCTCCTGGTTTCATCCTTTACTGTTTCTTCAAAGTTTTCTGGTTCCACAATATAAAGGTTGACATCTTGCTTAAACTTCTCTCTAACTCCTTATTTACCTTGAAGCTGAGCTTTGTGATGACGAACTTGAACGTGGTGAGAGACTGAGGGCAGCGAGTTTGATGTAGATGGTAGTGAACCTGTCCTTGGAGAGTTGATTCTTCTATATTTTCAGCTTTTTGAATTTATTTTTTGGATTTTTTGCCACATAACAGTAACCTGAACAGGTTTATGTTCCAGCTTGCTTTGCTCCCATTTCACCATAATACACAAATGCAAACTTCTCACTTTTTTCATTGAGCTTTTTCTTCCTTTCTTTTAGAACCTGACCATAGCATGCGCAACCAAAGACCTTCAGGTCATTAACAGATGGTTTCCCCTCACTCCAAGCGTCAATTGGTGTCTTGTTCGATATGGACTTTGATGGACATCTATTAATTTAAAAAACAGCTGTATTTACACTGCCCAGAAAGTTTTATGAAGTCCCTTCTCAAGCTACATGACTTGGATATTTCTGCCACTGTTTGATTCTCTCTCAGATGGTGCATTTTGTTGTCATGTATAACCAGCTTTAAGCTGCCTTTCCATTCCCTCTTCTTCACAAAGCTTTTCAAATTCTTTTGAAGTGTATCCCCTGTCACTTTTCAGCACTAATATGATGATCACTTTGCTTTTCAACAAGTTCTTTAAATTCTTGAAGATAGTAAAAACTTTAGACCTGTGTCTCATAAATGACATCCATGTTCATACATGAATAATCATCAATAAACAAGATGAAATACTTAGCATGCAAGAATGTTCTCATAGGTCCACAGATGTTGGTATGCACCATTCCAGCACCTTGTTAAACTCTCCAAGAAACTTCTTGTGAAGTGGCTACCGGCGCATGCACCATATTTTTCTATTGAAGCAGTTTGAGGTTGCCAAAGTTAAGTGCCTTAGCCTCCTCTCCCATGAATCATCACCTATTCCATTCAGGGCAATTTTTTTTCATAAATCAAAATGTAGTGAAAAGCATCTGTTTTGCATCTTCACTAGAGCCAGAATCTGTTGTCCCTTTTGTCAAGTATAGTATAGTGCTACAGCTTGCCCCACAGTAAATTCCTGTTTGGCATTCTGATTGCTGTTGCAATTAGCAGTTGCTGCTGTTGTTTCCATTGGGTTGTTGTTGCAACATGCAGTGACTGTTGGTTCAAGGTTGTGATTGAAAAAAAGCTACTGTTAGGAGCTTTTGTCTTCTTCTTGAGAATTTTACTGGTTTTTGGCCACTGCCAGCCACAAAAGTTAGGCCATTACCACACACTTGGAAAAATTACAGTTTTTCTTTTGCTAACTGCTAAGAGCCTAAGAAATGCTTAAAACTGCTATAATGTTGACTGCTGCCTCCAAAGGCATTTCAAGCTACTAAACCACAAACGCATAGCATGTTTGATCCACATTGGCTAAAAATCATAGCTTAATGAATCAATTCTGGATCCGTCTTTTTTTGAACTCCAATGGCATCTGTGCCATCCACCTTCTTGTATTCTCCATTTCCAATCTTCACCTTCGAGGGAAAGTTTGTCTCCAAGTCATCTAAGAGGCTTTATCTGCGGTCGTGCAGTTGCTACAAGCACTGTCAAAATACTGGTGATTGTTTTCTGCTTCTGCGCACTTTGACATGCACAAAACTGCCTTCCACTTTCTTTTCTTTTGAAAAGCTTGCTTGGTGCTTTGTTTTTGCATGTGCTCAAGCTTCTTGCAATTGAAATATTGAGGTTGGTGAGCTGGTCCTTTTACCAGCAATCTTTCTCGTGATTATTTTTCTTGCAAACAAGAAACTTGTATGAAGAACTTCCGTCACATGATTTTCTGTTATATTTTCCTCTACTTATTACTCTAGCATTCTAGCTCTTTCCCTTCCATGCCTTCCTCCACTAAATGATTCTCCTTTGTTTTGATTATGAGATGATGCTTTTCCTTTCACTGCTTTTACTGTGCAAGTACAATTGGATTGGAAAGTTTTGTCAAATAACCTGTGGGAGTGGCTCTCCAACCTTTTCTCAAATGATTTAAGGGATCCAACCTCTTGGATGCTCATTTTGGAGAGGTTTTTACTTCTTTCATGGTGGCTACCACAAAATTAAATTTTAGTGGCAATTTTGTAAAGATTTTGTCAATCCCTGTTTTATCTTTTATTCGTTTACCCAAATTTCTCATTTGGTTCACAAGCTCAGCAACATCAGAAGAGGAATCTTTAAAAGGTTCATTCTTGTTCATCTTTACAATTTCAAATTGCTTTCTGAATGTTTGAAGATTGATAGCCCTTACATTTATGTCTTCTTGAAACTCTTGTGGTAGAATCTCCCATGCCCTCTTCCTTTGCACTTTTGCTCTTATAATCCTTAGAAGGATTGGAGCCTGCTTCTCCCTTTTCAATCATAGAGAGTGCACCAGCATCCTTGCTTTTCTTCTCCTTCAAATCTTGTCGCTGAACTTCTGATCTACTTGAAATTGCTGTAATGCCTGGAACTTGTGCCAGCCGTACCTTCTATTTGTTGCTTTTCTCCTTCTCGATGCCAGCTTTATTGCAAGCACCAGGTTCTGATACCAGTTTTTTAACATATTTTAAATTTTTAACGGGGAAGATTGGAGCTGCAAGATTTACAGTGCAACAGAAAGTAACAGAGAATGACAGAGGGAAAGGTTCACTGCAATGACCTCTGCAGTGACATGACAACCTTTTATACTCCCAAAATACATGATAACTGGAGTTTACAAGTGGCTACAGTCAAGACCAAACATTTTAACACTAATAAAGACTGTAAAAGTTGTTACAACATATTAGCCTCAACATAGTTTAAAATGTAGCAGGCGAAAAGCTCATTTTGCAAGGTTCATCGTCACCACCACCATGATGTTTATTTACTTTTATTTGAATAGTTATTTGTGACCTCTTTTATGTTACATATTTTTTGCAGGTAGGAACTGTGATCAAATCCATAAATTTTGCATTGGCAGGATTGAAAGAATGGATGTCAAGCAAAAAGGCATGATCTTTCCCTTCCTTATATTTGATAGGACAGCATATGTACATCTACCCAATGGCCTATTAAGTTTATAGTGCTTGTGTTATTTATTTATTTATTTATTTTTTAACCATCATATTTACACAAGTCAACATATTTTTTTTATTTTTAATAAACAAAGGATTATATTAGAAGAGACAACAAGAAGACACAAAAGGGAAAACGAATCATCCTCCTGGAACAAAGAAAAGAAAAAGAACAAGAACAAAAAAGTGCATATTCTGGAAAGCTAATGAAATTGCCACTCTCCAGTCCCTTTGCGATTTAGTTAAGAAAAATGCCCCTAAACAAACCGTTCACTATAATAAAAGATGATGCAAAAATTCCACCCTACACCATGATGATCAACAAAAAACCCCAGAAAATTCTAGCATTACATTTCATCCACGTGTACCAAGTCACTATGAACAAACTGTTTCTCCATAACACCTTCCTTTCCTTCCCCGACCAAAACCCCTAAAAGAAATAGAAAACATTTACTCCCCAGAGATGGAGGACAGACCCATTGGAGCCCAAAAACATCAACCAAATTATTCCAAACGTACCAAGAAACATAGAAAATGCAAAAACAAATGAGAGGCATTCTCACGCCTATGATAACAAAGCAAAGACGAGACAAAACTTTGTTAAGCATTCTCCTCTGAAGGAGATTGTTTGTATTAATTCTCTTAAAGGGCTTGATTTTGGTGAGAATCTTAGATTTCCCACAAAAAACTTGATTTGAAAGGGAATTTAGATCTCCATATGAAGGAATGTAAGTGAAAGGAGCAACATTAGTAACACGTGTTAGATGAATGAAAATGGATGCGAGGCAATAGGGTTAAGAAGAATACCTTTATATCTACAACAAATAGAAGATGCACCTACAACTATTTATTGTGACAATATGCCAATGAATGTGATGACAAAAAATCTAGTGATTTACAATAGGACCAAGCATACTGAATTACAACATTACTTTACCAAATAACTCATACAGAAAAAGAAATTCAGTTTAATTTGTCAACAACAAAGAGCATCTCAACTTATGTACGCATTATAAGTTATGTTAAAAATAAAAATTAAGAGAGGGTGTTAAAAATGTTATTTTGTAATTTTATATTATTATTAGTGTAAAAGTTTGTAGAACTTCTGAAGGTTTATGGCAACAAGTTGGAAGCCTTGTCTTTACCGTCATGTGGAGGAATGTGGAGGAAAGTCAGTTGGGAGAATGCCGGCCCAACTTGTTGGCTTGCAAACTGGCAATAGAAGTAGGCAAACCCCTCTACCAAGATAATTCCGTGCAATTGCAAAATTGAAGTCCTTTGGTTTTTAAAGCTTCCCCTGCCTTCACGTTTAACCACTAAATAGTACCTGCATGCTTCTCTAATTCCTTCTCGTATTTTTATGTATTTCCATTTGCATCCACAGGGGGAAATTCGTTCGAAGCTGCTTCATTTTGGGAATTATTTCATCAAAATAATATCATTTTTGGGGGAAAAAAAAAAACCTCCACACAAACTCAACCAACTTATAATGACAATAAGAAACAAATCATTTGCTCCATCATGTGACAATACTTCTTATTCTTAGTGTTATTTGTTTTAGGTATACGTATCTATGTATATTTGTATTCTATTATATGTATATTCTATTAAGTAAAAATATGAAAGGATTTCTACCATAAATTATCAGCAGTTAGGTGATAAAATTATTATCCAGTTTGGAATTAAGTTGGTGAGTCAAAAATTTGCAAACTATCAGGAGATGCTGATTTGTTAGATTATTAATTATTAGGGATTGACTTTAGTGGACTTTCTTTTCTGCTTTGTAGATGCAAACATGCTATGACTGAATTTTGTTAGGTTTTGCATTGTAAGCTGCCTGTGGTTGAGTACAACTGCACCATGCAAAACTTAGCCAAAGCTTCATCATGAACTTTATTCATTTAATTACTGAATAATTTTTTTAATGAGCCAGCTCAGGCCAATCACAAACAGCATACTCTTTAAAATTCTCTTCTGCAAGTTATTCAATCCAAGGCATGCAATACTCAGTACAAGGCTCTTGTGCCATGTCAAGGGTCAAAGCGCAACTAATGAAGAGATTGCAATAATTATGTTCTCGAAATCATGTACTTATTCACCACTCATTGGTTAATCATACAACCAAAATTGTTACAAAGAACTTCACCAGAAAGTTTTTTTTTTTTTTAAATAAAAGAATGGATTACCTAGAACTAGAACCGGTGAAAGTTAATTAAATTTGAGATTGTTACTCAGTCAAGGATTTGCTAACTTTCTTATTTGCTATTGGTTGATAGGTTAAATTGCCATTAGGTGCATTTCCCACAACAGGAGAAATAGTTTGCGAGCCTCTTGGTCTGGTCCTTATTATCTCATCTTGGAATTTTCCTATTGGTGAGTACCTAGTGTAAAATAAAATAGAATGAAGGAACATCTAATCTTATTTGTACATTTTTCTTATTTTATCTTGCATAATTTTTTAGGTCAAATATCCACTTGAATTGAAAAACATTTTCCTGATTGGATATTTGATTTATTCCTCTTTGGTATCGTTCAATTGTCAAAATGTGTGATGTAAAGCAAGATAACGTTAACTTATATTGACTTAAAAGTCAAACAACCCAAGTTAGCAGCAATTTTGTGCATGAGATCTGCAAATTGATTGGTGATGTTGATTTTATGAGAGAACTGGGCATGAACGTTATTCAAAATTTCAAAAGGGGGGAAATGCTGAGTAAAAAAGTTAAACATTGAGGACATGGAATGGCCTAGTGGTAATGGGCTCATCCTGGCCTGGGGAATATTGGTGTTTGCAGAACCATTTGAAAGTATTTTCAATCCAAGTCCTGCTAACTTGTGCTATGTAGTCATGCTGTAAATATTGGTAGCCCATAGTGACAGTGGTATCCTAGGTTGTTTATGGAAACTATTTTTTAAAGCTCTCTCTCTCTCTCTCTCTCTATATATATATATATGTCATGTTGATTTTATGAGAGAATAGAGCAGCAACATTATTTGAATTTTCAAAAAGGGGGAAATGCTGAATAATTAAGCAAACATTGAGGACATGGGATGGCCTAGTGGTACTGGCTCATCCTTGCCAGGGGAACATTGGTGTTTGCAAAACCATTTGAAAATATTTTCATTTAGTCCAGCTAACTTGTGCTATGTAGTCATGCTCTCTCTCTCTCTCTCTCCCCACAAAGAGGCATGTTAATATTATGAAAAAGTAAAAAATCAATAAATAGTTGTCAAATTTGATGTTCATTTTTCAATTTTTTGTACTGTTTATTGTATCAGAATGCGTATGTAATATATATTTATATATATATATATATATATATTGTATAGCAATTTTTTATCTGGGTAGAAAATTTAGTTCTAAGTGTATATACAGTTAAAAAAAGAAAAATGTATAGCATTACAATGAAGAATAGTGTTACAAATAAACCATTTTATGGATGCCATTAAAGAGTTAAATGCATGATAGGACTGTGGAAGTGTTTATTTTCAGCACCGCATAGCATTTCATTTCTAAGTCATGTACTGGTTTGTTTAGTTTCTATATACTGAACGAAAACAGCTATTTCAAACCAATTGTTTCACTTGGGGGCCATTTGGTATCTAAGTCAAAAATTAGAGAAAACAAAAATAAAAAATCAGAAACAAAAACTAAAAAGTAGAAATCAGTAACCTGTTTGGTTAACATTTATAAAACTAAAACAAATTAAAAACTTAATTATAAAATGCTCATTTACATCTTTAAATCAAAAAATATTATAAAAATATGATTAAAATAATAAAATTACAAATAATACATATTAAAAAAACTATAATAAAAATAAAATTTATTTTTAATTATTTTACTTTCAGAATTTACTTTACAGAAAAAATTTATTGGACTTGACAATTGAAAAATAGTAAAAGTATTTTGTAATTGGATTTATTATTATTTTTAAAAATTTATATATATATTTATTCTAATTATATTTAAATTCATATGATCATTTAATTTTGATTTTAATTTAAAAGAGTATAAAATGAATAATTTAATACAAAAAAAATTATTATATTAAAATTTCTGACAATAGGTTG
This sequence comes from Malania oleifera, assembly GCF_029873635.1. Taxonomy (NCBI): domain Eukaryota; kingdom Viridiplantae; phylum Streptophyta; class Magnoliopsida; order Santalales; family Ximeniaceae; genus Malania; species Malania oleifera. The sequence continues at coordinate 143,901,602 of NC_080418.1, forward strand.
CCAAAACAACTGAAAACTGTAAAATCTGGTTTTCACTTTTTTCGTAAATAGCTAAAACCCGGCTACATAAACAAAAAATTGACAACATAAGGGGTCATTTAGTATCACTATCAAAAATTAGAGAAATGAAAACTAAAAACCAGAAGGAGAAATTAAAAACTAGAAACTAGCAACCTATTTGGTCAACATTTATAAAACTAATATAAATTAAAATTTTAATTAAAAATGCTCATTTTGATCCTTAATCAAATAATATTATAAAAATATGATTAAAATAATAAAATTACAAATAATGCACATTAAAAAATTACTATAATTATTAATTAAAATAAAATTTATTATAATTATTTTACTTAATCGTTCTACTTTCAAATTTTACTTTACAATACAAATTTTATTGGACATGACAATTGAAAAAAGTAAAAGTATTTTATAATTGGCCTTATTGTTATTTTTTGAAATGTATGTATATTTTTATTTTAATTATATTTAAATTTATATGATATTTTTATTTTGATTTTAATTTAAAAATTTATAAAATGAATAATTTAATCCAAAAAAATCATTTTTGGATATTAAAATTTCTAATAGGTTGTTTGGGATCTAGAAGCAACAATCGCACCACTAACAAAAATAAACAAACAAAAGAACGCCAAGATTTCACGTGGTTCAGTCCAAGCTGACCTACATCCACGGAGCACACCAACCTTCACTAAAACTGGGAGAAAAATACAGGAGGTGGAGGAGGCAACTGCACTCCACTCAACTCAACTCACACACCTCGTTCTCACCTTCAACTCAATTACTATCACATTCACTCACATAATTTCACGCTCACACATCTCCATTCATATAGATGGATGGGGTCCTGGGGATGGACATAAATGGAAGATGGCAATGAAGTTTAATGGGGTGATTAAATGAGACAAGCTGGGATTAGCACCGACACTCCAGCGCATCAAATCTGGCACTCCACAGCTCATCAAGGTTGTTTATCTCTACAGCTCATCAGGGGCTCATCAAGACTCGGTTTCCATTTCAGCTCAATAGTTGTCAAAACAATTGAAAACCATAAAATTTAGTTTTCAATTTTTTGGTAAATAATTGAAAACTGACAACAAAAATAGAAAACTGATAACATAAACAAACACGTTTTTATAATCTGTTTCTTCATTATGGAGAAACAGACACAGAAAATAGAAAACAACAATACCAAACAGACCCAAAACAAATGTGTTTTGATAATTTGTTTCTTCACTACAACGATACCAAACAGACCCTTAGACGTCCATTTTCTTGCATCATTATGTGTATATTCCATGGTCACCATAAAGGGGGAAGATGTGACTGTAGAAGTGATTATTTTCATGGCAAATCATGCACTGACTTGTCTGATTATTCGAAATATCAAAAGAAAGCAGCTATTTCAAAAACATGTATAAATGGAACTTGCTTTTATACTAATAGAAACAGAAATTAAATGTATTAGTTATTTGTAAAAAAGAAACTTATTCTATGTGAGACTGAAAAAACGTTGCCCTAAAGTCAGCATATACCAATGATAGCCTTAATATCCAATAACGTGTATCTTTAAGGTCTCAAGGTAGTTTTTTAAAATTCATTCCTTACAAAATAAATAGATAAATGAAATGGAAAAAAGGGTTTGAAGTCCAAGTTTCTTAATTGTGAGTGTATCATGAATGTCTGAATTATAAAATACCCAAGTTTTTGCCAATGAAGATATGCTTCGTGATACATATTGATTTCCTATAGTCTGTATATTGTGCAGAGCAATTTATCATGTATACTGTGATTCTTTTTTTTTCTTCTCCCATTTTTTTTGGGGACAGAGAGAGAGAGAAAGAGGAGGTTGTTGAAGGGAGCCACAACTGTTAATTGTGATGTTTGGCTTGGCAAAAATGAATTAGGAAGTCCATTTAATCATCAGCAGGTTCCGCACCCTCTTTTGTAATGACTAAATTACCAATCTTATATGTGCAGGACTGTCTTTGGAACCACTGATAGGGGCAGTGGCAGCAGGAAACACAGCAGTTTTAAAGCCTTCAGAACTGGCTCCTGCTTGTGCTGCTCTTCTTGCAAATACCATTCCCAACTATTTGGACAACAAAGCTATCAAGGTCATCGAAGGGGGGGCCAGTGTTGGAGAACAACTCCTGCAGCAGAAGTGGGACAAAATTTTCTTTACTGGTATAAATTATTTTTAGAAAATATTATGTTGTCCTATCATCCATTTTCAATTCTTTAATAGATAATCTGATATGTCGGGCCTTTTATTATTTTTCATTTTTGTTTTTCAAAATACCTAGGAAGCACCCGAGTGGGACGTATTGTTATGTCTGCGGCTGCAAAGCATTTGACTCCTGTTGCATTAGAGTTGGGTGGAAAATGCCCTGCTGTTGTTGACACCCTCTCTAGTTCTTGGGACAAAAAGGTAAATGTATGACATATCTTGCTATTTCACACAATGGATAGTTGAGAAATGGATAGAGCATTTTCTTATCATGAAATTGGCACAAGTTCAGTTCCTTTGCTGTCTATTTTCTGGGGTTTAATGTCTAATATGTGTATAATCATTTGTATATCTGATTAAATTTATTGTGTTACTGAATCATAAGATGACCGTAAAACGACTGGTTACGGGGAAATTTGGGGTCTGTGGTGGACAAGCATGCGTTGGAGTTGATTATATCCTCGTAGAAAAGCAGTTTGCATCCACTTTGGTATGAATATTATTGGGGATTTTCTCCTTTTTACAAATTTTCAATTTGTTATCTGATTCTCACAGCAGCTAGATTTTGAATATTCACGGTTCCTTTGCTTCAGGTGGAGTTATTGAAAGACATGATCAACAGATTGCATGGGGAAAACCCCAAAGAATTGAGCAGTATTGCAAGGATAGTTAATGAGCAGCATTTCTCTAGACTGAAAAATATTCTAAATGACCCTACAGTTAAACCTTCTATTGTCCATGGCGGTTCACTAGATGAAGACAACCTGTAAATTTTATATCTTCTCTTCTTTTCCAACCGTTTTTTTTTTTTTTTTTTAAATGAACTTTCTTGTGCACAAAAAAAAAAATAAATGAATAAATAGTAATCTGGAAACACTGGACAATTTAATATATTTGGCAGAAGATATCATAATCAGCAGTTCTTTATTTTTGTCTTAAATTTTTAGTTAATTTGATTATTTTTATTAGGTGTGGGAAAATGATATATGATTTACTCTACATAGATTTGAAATGGGTCAGTTCTGTTTCTATAACACATAAAAAGTTAACGATGGTTGACAATAAGAATACCTAGATTTCAATGACTGCATTCTATTTCATACAGGGCCGTTGCTTTTTTTAAAAAATGGAACCAACATGCTCCATTTTCATTGATTCCAGCATCATTGGCCTCCTTTTGCAGGTTCATTGAGCCCACAATTTTAGTAGATCCCCCACTCAATTCGGCAATCATGACCGAGGAAATCTTTGGCCCTTTGCTTCCAATAATTACTGTGAGAACTATATCTGTAGCTATATCATACATTTCTAAACATGCCTTGTCTGAGATCTTCATGACAACCAAATAATCCCAACTGGTTGATTGTTATGCACTTTATATATGTTTATATTCTTCGGTGCAAACCGTAATTAACAAAAAAGAGCCTTTTTTTGTTTGGCAGTTGATGAAAATTGAAGATAGTATTCAATTCATAAACTCCAGACCGAAGGCACTTGCTCTTTATGTCTTCACTAAAAATGAAGCATTCAAGAGAAGAATAATAGCAGAGACATCATCAGGAAGCGTGACACTTAATGACAATATTATTCAAGTATGTCGTGAATAACTCAACTATATTCTTCATTTTTCTTTTTGAAGATCATAAGAAGAAAAGAATGATCCGCGAAGAATAAATGTTTGTTGAACAGCGAATTAGATAATCTGTGTGTATTCTGATAATAGAGCATGTATGGGAGCCGGACTAAAGTCATTTACCTTGTTTAGTCATAATGGTCATTGAATGTGGTTCAATTTAAAGAAATGGCTTGTTTTTGGTGCTGGGTGCAGTATGCAGCGGATACCCTGCCATTTGGTGGGGTTGGTGACTCTGGCTTCGGCAAGTATCATGGGAAATTCTCGTTCGATTTGTTCACCCACCAGAAGGCAGTCCTGAGAAGGAGCTTCCTCACTGAGTTTTGGTTTGGATACCCTCCATGGAATGCTAACAAACTCAGACTCCTGAGGTTAGCTTACAACTATGATTATATGGGAATTCTTCTTACCATACTGGGTTTGAAGAGATCTTGACCAGGCTGAACCAGATTTATCTGTTCTTTTAGTGAGAGAGAGATGAAGCAGAGAACACTTTAGGAGACTACTTGGTTTTTTTTATCAATATGCATCAATCTGAATAAGCTTGTTAGGCTGCGTTGAGCAACTTATGCTCAGTAGTCGGATGAACCATCATTCTTCAGGAAATTGAAGTGACGGCATATTCCATTGCAAATCACATTTTAGAACAGTTTGGGGACCTATTATATTTTTTTTTCAAGATGTAAATAAATTCTATGTAGGAGTGAAATACTGAAATCAGGGGTGGACAATCAACATATATGGTATGTACAAGAAATAAAGTGGCTTTTGCTCCCCTAGCCATTTAATTTGTGTTTGTTAGTTTGATATTTGTAGGAAGTGTTTTGTTACTTCTAAAATAATATAAACTTAAAATTCTTATAACATTTCTCAATTTCCTTTGCTGTATGATCGGTCCACCATTTTTCGTATTTGTTTTTCTTATGTTTTTCGAAAGTCCAAGCAATTTTTCATGTTTGTTTTGTAATTTTAATTAAATTTCATGCAATATTTCTCACATTTCTCTCTCTTGGTAGTAAAGAGACAATTTATCTATCTTACAGTGCTGAAAATTTTCTCTATGGTATTAAGTGTAGTTTTTAGTACAATTAGGTAGTAAATCATACTAGAGTTTGAAAATTATAATGAACTTAGAATTTGTGCTTGCTAGCCTTCTAATTCTAGGAATCTTTTTCAAAAAAACAACAATAACGAACCTCAAGTCTTACTAGGTGTAGTTGGTTACATGAATCTTTTTTCACTGATTCATCCGACGTAGAGCATTTTCCTCCTTTAACTTAGGAGTTAGTTAATCCTTCTTCACGACCTCATTTCAAGATATTTTATGTTTACCTCTACTCTTTTTAATATTAGAAACAAGAACTCACATTTTCGCATTGGTGTGCTACTAGGTCTGTTGTGCCAGGCACCCCACTTGTGCCAAACACCAATACTATAATTATTGCTATTGAATATAAAAAAAATTAAAACAATGCAGAAACTAATAATAAAGCAATAAAAAGAACAAGACAAGAAATTTATGAGGTTCGGTATAGAATTACCTACGTCCTCGGGCACCGATGATCAATCCACTATTTCTTGACAAAGTACAACTTTGAAGTGTGTTTTACAAATGAAGAGTTGAGCTCTTTACATAACTTCAACCTTAAGTCTAAAAAAACACTTCTCTTCAATGTGGGACAAATAATATAAAAAATTCAAAACCACCTTTTATACTATGGTGGAAGTATTCTACCAATGTGGGACAAAAAAACAACAAATCTCCATCTTGACGATAAATTCAACAAAATTTTCAGTCACCAACATTTTCTGGAGTTCCACATCATCGGCATCTTCCAAAAATTCTCAAATTTGTAGGATATTGATCAAGTCCAAACAATGTTTGAACTTGATTGTTGTCACAATCTTGGTCAACATATCTGCGGGATTTTCAGTTGTAGTAATCTTCTGAAGAAGTATCTTGCCTCCATCAATAATATCCTGCGTAAAATGAAACCGAACGTCGATATGCTTCGTTCGTGCATGGTAGACTTGGTTCTTTGCCAAATGAATAGCACTTTGACTATCACAAAACACAACAATATGCTTCTGTACAACTCTCAAATTTTCAAGTAAACCCTGCAACCAAATAGCTTCCTTAATAGCCTCTAAAGCTGCCATGTACTTTGCTTCTGTTGTAGACAAGGCAATGGTAGACTGTAAGGTAGACCTCCGACTCACTGGACCATTAACAAATGTAAAAATATATCCAGTCGTTGATCGACGTTTATCCAAATCAAATGCAAAATCCGAATCCATATATCCAACAACATGTTGTTCAATAGTATTATTTTTCTCAAATACTATACCAATATCAATCGTATTCATAATATATCTCAAAATCCATTTCACAGCTTGCCAATATCCTTTACCCGGATCATGCATATACCTGCTTACCATACTAACAGCTTGTGAAATATCAGGTCTAGTACAAACCATTGCATACATCAGACTACCAACAGCACTTGCATAAGGAACCTATGACATATACTTACGTTCCTCATCTGATTTAGGAGGTAAAGCAACACTAAGTTTGAAATGAGGAGCAAGAGGAGTGCTTACTGGTTTTGACTGCTCAGACATGCCAAAACTCTGTACTACCTTCTTCAAATACTGTTTCTGAGACAAACTAACTCTTCTTCTCATTCTGTCTCTGCGAATCTCCATGCCAAGTATCTTCTTTGCTTCACCAAGATCTTTTATCTCAAACTCTTGATTTAACTGACTCTTCAATTTGTTGATTTCTTCCCTATTCTTTGAAGCTATCAACATATCATCAACATACAAGAGTAAATATATAAAAGATCCGCTTTGTAGTCTGTGAAAATAAAAACAATAATCATGTTTATTTCTTATGTGCTTCTGACCCATCATAAACTGATGAAATCGTTTGTACCACTGTCTTGGAGACTGTTTCAAACCATACAACGATTTACCCAGTTTACATACCCAATTTTCTTTTTCAGCAACTTGAAATCCATCTGACTGAGTCATATAGATTTCCTCTTCCAAATCACCATGTAAAAATACAGTTTTTACATCAAGTTGAACTAGTTCAAGATCAAATTGTGCTACCAAAGCCAACAAAATTCGAATGGAAGAATGTTTAACAACTGGAGAAAATACCTCATTATAATCAATGCCTTCCTTCTGTGCGTAGCCCATAGCTACCAATCTAGCTTTGAAGCGAACATTATTTGCATCTGAAAATCCTTCTTTCTTTACATAAACCCATTTACAACCAATTGTTTTCTTACCCTTAGGCAGCTGGGCTAGCTCCCAAGTCTGATTCTGATGAAGAGACTGCATTTCTTCATCCATTGCTTTTTTCCACTTATCTGATTCAGAGTTCCTCATTGCTTCTTTGAAAGTGTAAGGAACATTATCATCCACAATTGGAAGTGCATAGGCCACCATATCAGTATACCGAGCAGGTTTTCGAATTTCTCGTCTTGGCCTTTGAGAAACAATTGATTCTTGTTGCTGTAAAGATTCTCGAATTGAAATCTCCTCTTCTTGTACACTATTCCCCACCGTAACTGGAGAATTACCTTGTGTAGTCTCATTTCTCACTGGGTTTCCCAAAATTGTCTCAACCTCCACCTGTTGTTGAGTACCAATGGTTTTCTCTTCAACTCGTGACTCCTTGCATATTGTTTTCTTCATCATCGCAAGTTCATCAAAAGTTACATCTCTACTTAAAATCATTTTTTTTCGTCTCTAGACACCAAAAACGGTATCCTTTGACTCCTGCACTTATCCCTAAGAATATTGCTTTCTTGGCTCTTGGGTCCAACTTAGATTCTTTAACATGATAATAAGCCAGAGTACCAAATACATGTAAAGGATCATAATCACTAGCAGGCTTTCTAGACCATATCTCATAGGGTGTTTTTCCCCTTATTGCAGATGATGGTAGACGATTGATGAGATGACACGCATATTTAACAGCCTCAGCCCAAAACCTTTTGTCTAACCTAGCATTAGACAACATACATCGAATTTTCTCCAGCAAAGTCCGATTCATACGCTCTGCCACCCCATTCCGTTGTGGTGTATTTCGAACTGTGAAGTGTCGAGCAATACCTTCATCCTGACATATCTTCATAAACGGGTCACTCGTGTATTCACCACCATTATCTGATCTGAGCCGTTTAATCTTTTTGCCAGTTTGAGTTTCAACTAATTTTTTCTACTAAAGGAAAATATCACACACTTCATTTTTATGCTTCATAGAATACACCCAAACTCTTCTAGAAAAATCATCAACAAAAGTGATAAAATAATGCTTACCATCCAACGAAGACGTTTTTGTGGGCCCCTATACATCTGTATGAATGTAGTCTAAAATACTTTCAGTCTGGTGGATTGCTGTGCCAAATTTCACTCTAGTTTGCTTTCCCAGAATGCAAGCTCACAAAATTCAAGTTTGCATACCTTTGCACCTTTTAACAAACCTCGCTTAGCTAATTGTTGCAAAGATTTTTTTCCTGCATGTGCTAATCGCATATGCCATAACTTGGTTGTATCTGAACCTGCATCTTTCTCAGAAACAATAGTTGCTGAGCCAATAACTGTACTACCTTGTAAATAATACAAGTTATTTTTCCTTATTCCTTTCATCACCACCAGCGCACCTGATTTAATCTTTAAGGTTCCATCTTTCAAAGTGATAGTGAACCCTTTAGATTCTAAGGCACCCAATGAAATCAGATTCTTCTTTAGGCTTGGAACATACCTAACATCAGTCAAGGTCTTAATAGTTCCATCTTGACATTTCAACTGTATTGATCCTATTCCAGTTGTTTTACAAGTATTATCATTTCCCATAAAAACAACCCCACCATCTAATTCTTCAAAATTAGAAAACCATTCTCTATTGGGACACATGTGATAGGAACAATCAGAATCCAAAATCCACTCACCAATATAATGTGACGAAGATGTTCCAACAAGAGAAAAATCTGACTCACTTCCATCTTCATTGGCTATATTGGCATTAGAATGTGCTTTGCCCTTATTCTTCTACTGTAATTTAGGGCAATCTTTCTTTCAATGCTTTCTCTCACAACAAAAGGCGCATTCATTTTTAGCAAGTCTCCCACGAGATTTACTCCTCCTATGAGATTTACTTTTCCTTCCAGGCATATGACTCTGAGAATGTCCCCTTATTGTTAGTGCTTCTGCTGTTTCCTTATGGACCCTTTGATCCTTCTTTCTGCATTCAGTATTAATCAATGCAGTACAAACAGCATCATAAGTAACTTTATCTTTCCCATACAATAAAGTGGTGGTCAAATGTTCATACTCATCAGAGAGAGAATTCAGTAACAATATGGCTTTATCCTCATCTTTCACCTTTTCATCCAAATTTAACAAATCGGCCAAAATTTTATGAAAAGCATTTATGTGGTCATTAATCGAAATACCTGGTTGATATTGGAAGTAAAACAATTTCTTTTTCAAATAGAGTCGATTTTCCAGACTCTTGGGCATAAATGTATCTTCCAATGTCTTCCACAATTTCTTTGCAGATGTTTCCCTCATAACACAATATTTCTAATTTTTGGCGAGACACAGACGAAGCGTACCACATGCCTGACGATTGATCTTTTCCCAATCTCTGTCACCCATATCTACCGGTTTATCATCCAAAGCAATATCTAGTTCTTGTTGATACAAGATGTCCATCACCTTACATTGCCACATACCAAAATTATTGGTATTATCAAATTTCTCCACCTCAAACCTAGCATTAGCTATCGTCTTCGATGATGATGTTGAAACCGAAAGGGGTTGGAGTTCATGTGGACAAAGTTTCTTCTACTGCTGCACTAGTTTCTGCCATCTTCTATATATTCAATAGCAACCAACAAAGCAAAAGGCCTAGGATGAATAGTACGTACCAACTGTGTCTACTCTGTTTTATGCTATGAAATTCCACTTTGACCAGGTCGACCTCTAGGGAGCAACTGAGCCGCAATGGTCTCTAAGCACTCGCTTAGACAAGGTCTTCCTTAGGCATCAAACGTGGAATCAAGGATCCTAACAGAGGAACACCTCCGTATCAATACTATTCAACCTAGCTCTGATACCAATTGTTGTGCCGGGCACCCCACTTGTGCCAAACACCAATACTACAACTATTGCTATTGAATATAAAAGAAATTAAAGCAATGCAGAAACTAATAATAAAGCAATAAAAAGAACAAGATAAGAAATTTACGAGATTCGGTATAGAATTACCTACGTCCTCGGACGCCGATGATCAATCTACTACTTCTTGACAAAGTACAACTTTGAGGTGTGTTTTATAAATGAAGAGTTGAGCTCTTTATATAACTTCAACTTCAAGTCTAAAAAAATACTTCTCTCCAATGTATAATTAAAAATATAAAAAATTCAAAACCACCTTTTATACTATGGTGGAAGTATTCTACCAATGTGGGACAAAAAAACAACAAGGTCTACATTTCAAATGCCCAAATCATGTATAGTTTATTGCTTTTATATGTTTGTTTCTTAATTTATCTTTTAATATTATACCACTAATCCGCCTCAACATTTCATTTTGACAACTTTCACTTTTTTGTGCACACTTAATTATTCAACATTATAATTCATAAAGTATGGCTAATTTTATGATCATCTTGTAGAATTTTCCTTTTAATTTTAAGGGTATTCTATGATCACACAATGCACTTGAAGCACTCCTCCATTTTACTCAACTTGCTTTAACTTTATGTATTACATCCTCCTCAATTTCTTCTTCCTCTTGCATTATAGATCCATGATGTTGAAATCTAGTAGTGCTATTAATTTCTTGATTATCAAGTTTAATCTTCTCTCCAATACTTCCTTTTACTTTACTAAAATTATATTTCATATATTATGTCTTAGTCCTACTTATCCTAAAACCTATAGACTCTAAAATGGTTTTCCAAAGTTCTAATTGAAATTCTATACTACTACTTTCATAAATCAAAACAATATCATCTGCAAAAACATACACTAAGGGATTTCTTTTTGAATATTCCTAGTAACTTTATCAAACTGTGGCAAAAAAAAATGAGGACTCAAGGTAGAACCTTAATGTACATCTATTCTGATTATAAATTCTATAGATTTACCTCCTACAGTCCTAGTACTAGTTGTTACTCTATCATTCATATCCTTAATGATATTGGTATATCTACAGTAGATTCTCTTTCTTTTTTTTTCCCTTAAACTAACCAAAAAATTTTCCTTGGTACTTTATCATAGTCTTTTTCTAGGTCAATAAAAATCATATGTAAGTTCCCATTCTTTTTCTTAAATGTTTTCCGTTCTTCTTAACAAAAAAATAGTTTATGTTGTCAATCTCCCAAATATAAAATCAAATTGATTTTTTGAAACTCTTGTTTCTAGTCTTATTTTTTATTCAATTATTCTTTCTCATAATTTCACTGTATGACTTATAATTTTAATTCCACAATAGTTATTATAATTTTGAATATCACCATTGTTTTTGTATAAAGGTATTAATGTATTTTTCCTCCATTCTTCTAGCATTTTCTTGGTTTCTATAATAATGTTGAATAGAATAGTTAACCATATACTTCCTTTATCTCCTAAACATCTTCAAACTTCAATTGGTATGTTATACAGTCCTATAAATTTTCCACTTTTCATATTTTTTAAAGTCATCTTAACTTTAAGGGTTAGTTTGGTTTTCATTATACAACTTATTACAATATCTCCATGACTTCTCTTTTATGTCTTCTTCTTTGATTAGAATATTATCATTCTCATCCTTTATGCATTTTATATTACTTAAATTGTTGCATTTTCTTTATATAACTCTGGCAAGCCTATAAATGTCTCTTTCTACTTCTTTTATATCTAATCTAGCACATAAAGTATTATAAACTAAATGTTTAGTTTCACTAATAACCTTTTTTACATTTTTTTCCTTACCTTTTATAGTTTTCAAAATTTTCTATATTTATACAACTTTGCCATGTTTTATACTGGTTTTCTTTTGTTTTTAACATCTTGATCCCACTACTAACTTTTTTTACTATCTTAAGAATGTTCATCTAGATTCACCTAAGCCTCTTTTTTTTTTTATAATAGAGTTAGTTATTCTATTCCATAGAGTGTTCACATCTACCTTTATCTTCTATTGTCCAATCACTCTCTTTAATCATTTTATCTTTGAATTTTACTATATTTTCTCCCTTTAAGTTTCACTTTTTCTTGCATTGATTTATGTTGTTCTTTTTTTTTTTTTTTTTTTTCCCAGTATGTATATCTAATGGTAGGACTTTATGTCGTGTGAATTGAAAATATTTGATGCCCATATTTGGTTCTTTCTGAAAATCTTTCTGAAAATCTAACATGGCAAATATTTATAATTTTTTTGAATCTATTATCCTCATAAAACATTTTCTATTTTGTCTGGAAAAGAAAAAGAAAGAAAAATAGGGAAAAAAAATTATTTCCTGTAGCATTTTTCTCTGTCTCGAATACTATTAAAAATAACAACTTGTTCTAATATCATAAAAATTTGAAAAAGATCAAACATTCATGATGTGTAAAATTAGTTTTTGGTACATTGATTTGGTATAATCTCGAGTCACAATTTTTCTCTTGTTCTATACATTTGTTAGCACACTCATGGGCTCTAGCCTGTGAGGGGACCAATATAAAATGAGCTCATTTATTTTGCATGATTTTTACAACTTATCACTTTTTCTATCTCATGTTTATCCTTATCTATTCCCAATATTTCATCCAAAAAAAATAAAAAATAAAAACAAAAAAGTCAATGATATTCTATCTCTTTCACACACTAAAATGATATTATTTGTCTATCTTTTTCCTTACATAAAATTTTATGATGTGTTGACACATATGTCATGAGTATATGATAGTCATTTATGTGGTCATCAAAGCATATGAGATAGACTGAATGGTGGTAATGTGTTTAGTACAATTATACAAATATGCTGAAAAAAAAATTCAGTTACAAAGTGAAAATTTGTTATTTATGTCATTTTTGGTTCGCGAATGAAATGAGAGTAGAGAAAAAATAGAAAAAAAATTTAAATGAGAAATATCATGAAATCAAATAATCAAATAATAAATTTGATTTAACCCCTTTCGATCGCATTCCATTTCCACGCAACAAACATGTAGTTAATACACTATCGTATTCCCATGAGAAGCAGGGTATTGAAATTTCAAGGCTTATGAGTGAGAATCAATCATTTAATATATTGTCCTATTCCTATTAGGGATAGGGGCATTAACTAATTAATTTCAATGATTGCATCCATCATTATAGAAAAGTTTACAAAGACTCTCAAGAAAGTCATTTGAACTATCTAAACTTCAACCCTTCATACATACAATATAACGGCCCTCTCCCCCCTCCAATGTGGATCGAGACCGAACCACTAGTAGCCACATAAGAGAAAAAATCTATAGATTACCACTTTACCTAAAAACGTAAACTGTTAGGTTGTGGGTCAATTGCAGAGACCTAAATCAGAAAAATAAGGAAATTAAATAAGAAAAGTAAAAAAAGGGATTTCAACAGGCTTCGCCGACGAAATCCATGTACTCGTCAGCGAAGGCTCTTATGCGGTTCGTCTCCGAAATTCAGAGCATCGTTGACGAAGAGATCCAAAGCGATAGAAAATATCAAGCTTAGGATTCGTCGACGAAGCCGACCGAGTCAAGGGTCTATAAATAGATTTTCAATTGCTTCTTCATTAAGAAATGGAAATCTCTCTCTCTCTCTCTCTCTCTCTCTCTCTAACCAGCACCCACACTCTCTCTCTCTTCAATCTTTCGCTGATCGTTGGCCGTTTCGACGATCAGAAGTTACCACCAGGATCAGGGAGCGAATATTTACAAGTCTAGCAGAGTGGATTCTTGATCTCGGGAAAAAGCTAGGGTTCTGTTTTCGAGCGTCTCAGCTCTTTTTTCAGGAAATAGGTAAGGAGATTATATTATGTCAGTTATGCTTATGAATTCTAACAGAATGAAATGTTAAAACAATGTTTAGATAAACAGTTACGACTTTTCTAGGATTTCCGGGCTTAGGGTTCGGTTAACCAACTTTATTTTCAAAACCAACTTTTTTAAATTTAAGTATGATATTTTTAAAGTATAGTATTGGACTTTATAAACGTTTTCACTAGTTGGAAATGTAACGCCCCGAACCCTTAAACCCGGGTTTGGCGCGTTATACCTGATAAAATCCCTGATAATCCATAATAAAGATATACGCAGCGGAAAACATAAATATAATCTCTATACTTATAATACCATAATACCATAATACCAGAGTTTACTAATTCCTATCTATAATCTATAGTAATCATCTATCACATGCATTTCCATAAATCTACATAACTCCCAAAACATTTCAGTATTTTCACAATCATTCCTTATTCAACAACCTTAAAATATAAAGACATAAAATATAAATACTTACATTTCCCAAAGTATTATCAGCATATACCCTTTCTTTTAATACTTCTCAAAAAGTCTAAAAACCCTCGAGCTCTTTAAGCCCGACCTCGAGGATGTCCTGAAAAAGAAAGACATTTACATTCGGGTGAGACACATCTCAGTAAGGGAAGAAACAATATATTAAAATAATGTGCGACTAACATGAGTTTATATATAACATGTTATTTAACATTTGAAAATCGTGAACATCATTTCTGAAATCATTCTCTGAACCTAATCAATCACATACAGAGATTTAACCTACGAGATTACCCAAAGATAGGGGTGATTACCCGCCCATACAAGTACCACCCCTCTGCTCTAATATTAGGCAACCCAAAGGTCACAGCTAAAGCATACCAGTGCATTCACCTTACTCAGTAAGTGGTCAAGTGATAAATTGATCTCGTACGCACACAGTTTATACAAAAGTTTTCTAGTAAAGGCTCCCAAGAATAGGGAAATATACCAGCCCATACAAGTAGTTTCCCTCTGCCTTAGCATGTTATGCAGCCTACTGCTACACCTGATACAACCAAGGCACTCGCCTTTCTCAGCAAGCCCTCGGGCAAAGAGTTTGCCTTGCCCAAACGTAACATGCTCTACTAGCATAAATACTGCTAATATCATAAAACATTATTTTATTTGCCATTATTCTGCATCTCTCAACTGTTCATGTTTTCATCTTTTACTTTTCATTTCATTTCACTTTACGTGACTCTTTACCATTTTACATTGTTCACATTTCACATTTCATTTCTATTCTATTCATTTCCATTTCCATTTCATTTCATTTCATACCCAACATCTTTCAGTTATATTTACCCAACATCTTTCAACTTTTTACCCAGCATATTTCAACTATTTACATAATTGCATTAACACACACAAGCAGCATAGTTCATATCATATTTCATTTTCACAACATTCCTATTTACTCATGCCACACAATTTAGAAATAAAATTCATACACTACCTATAAAATAAGTCAACCAACATTTAATATTTATATACTAAAAATACCTTTCATTCCTTACATAATTATTTTAAAAATATTTTTTTCACTTTCATTAGTTCATTTTCGCACATACGTACCTACTAAACAGCCCTAAACTCGAAAAAATATAATCTAAACAGTTGACATTTTAAACTCATACCGAAACATATGCACGTACATATAACACAATTTATTTTTTGACTAAATTCATAAAAATTCTTATTTAATATATTTTTTTTTCCTTACCTGGTTTTTTGAATTATGCCAACAGGGACCTCGAAAAATACCTGCGGCGCTCACTCGGACCTTGAATCAAAAATCCTAATTCCATTAAATTAATCCTAAATAAAATACTATTTTAATATTTCCTAGACTCTTAAATTCTAAATAAATAATTATACCCTTAAATATAGTCAAATTACCAAATTTCTCAAATCTCACTCTTGCTTTGGAGTAGGGCCTGAAAAACTCCAATTGAAAATTTACTTATGTTAAAATGATGATGATCACGACTAGGACCCCGTGGTGGTACCTGATCGTCAATTTAACAACAGATTTAACGAGAAATTGAGAAATTAGGGGAAAGTTGTCTTACCCAAGGAATGATGCCTACGCCGCTCTCACGAAAAATCTGCTCCAGTATAAATGTTGGTGGCGGAGTTAGGAATCCAACGACACCTTTCGTTTCTCGATCAGCGCTCGTTAGGCCAACAAAGTTGAGGAGAGAGAGAGAGAGAGAGAGAGAGAGAGAGAGAGAGAGAGAGAGAGAGAGAGAGAGAGAGAGAGGTGGAGATGGAGAGAGAAAATGAGTATGAGAGAGGTGCAGGAGACGGCTGAGGATGAAGATGAGGGATTGGGTTTCAAATTGAAATCCAATCCATCTTATTACATTTAATATATATTATTTTAATATTATATTATATATATAATATTATATTATATATATATATTTACTTTAACTTATATTATACAATAATCTTATATATATATATATATATATATCTTTATTTTAATTTTTTTACTATTTCTTTTTATTTATTTATTTATTTATTTCAATAATATTTAATTAATTAATTAATAATTAGTTTTAATTTTTTTCATACTATTTCTTTTTATTTGTTTATTTAATATATTAATTTAATAATATTTAACTAATTAATTGATTAATAATTTTAATTAATTATTTATTTTTTTAAATTTTCTTTGTTATTACATTCTTCCCTCCTTTAAAGAATTTCGTCCTCGAAATTTTTATGCTGATCCACCTCTACCTAGAGGTACTTGCTGGTTTCCCCCGATACCATAACCTCATACCACACATTTCCATATACTCAAATTGAAATATCAAACACCCAAATTGACCACAAACCATTAAATCACATCATTTAAATTTTTTTCTTTCAAAAATTTTCCTCTACAAATTAATCAACCTAACCTTCGAGTTCAAATTCAAAGTTTTTATTTCTCTACTCGAAAACATCACCATCGATGGATTTACCATGATTTTCTAAAGTTAGCTACTTCTTCAAAAAACACAAAAGACCTTCAAGGGATTTTTGCCCCCAAACTTAGGAAACACGACTCAGAATTCCTATCGGTATCTTAATCTACCCATTCCTATCCTTATTGCAACTCAATCCTATACTCTGGTATAAATCCTTCATAACCTAATACTCCAACATTTCCATATCCAAGCGATCTGAAATTAATCACACTTCCGGCTGGACATTGCTCTGATACCATATTGTAACGCCCCGAACCCTTAAACTCGTGTCCGACGCGTTATACCTGATAAAACCTCTGATAATCCATAATTAAGATATAACCAGCGGAAAACATAAATATAATCTCCATACTTATCATACCATAATATCATGATACCAGAGTTTACTAATTCTTATCTATAATCCATAGTAATCATTTATCACCTGCATTTCCATAAATCTACATAACTCCCAAAACATTTCAGTATTTTCACAATCATTCCTTATTCAATAGCCTTAAAACACAAAGACATAAAATATAAATATTTACATTCCCCAAAGTATTATCAGTATATACCATTTCTTTTAATACTTCTCAAAAAGTCTAAAAACCCTCGAGCTCTTTAAGCCTGACCTCGAGGGTGTCCTAAAAAAGAAATACAGTTATATTCGGGTGAGACACATATCAATAAGAGAAGAGACAATATATTAAAACAATGTGTGGCTAACATGAGTTTATATATAACATATTATTTAACATTTGAAAATCGTAAACATCATTTCTGAAA
Organism: Malania oleifera; assembly: GCF_029873635.1. Taxonomy (NCBI): domain Eukaryota; kingdom Viridiplantae; phylum Streptophyta; class Magnoliopsida; order Santalales; family Ximeniaceae; genus Malania; species Malania oleifera. The sequence continues at coordinate 143,919,297 of NC_080418.1, forward strand.
TCATTCTCTGAACCTAATCAATCACATGTAGAGATTTAACCCACGAGATTACCTAAGGATATGAGTGATTACCCGCCCATACAAGTACCACCCCTATGCTCTGATACCTAGGCAACCCAAAGGTCATAGCCAAAGCATACCGGAGCACTCACCTCACTCAGTAAGCCCTCAAAAGATAAATTGATTTCATACTCATACAATTCATACAAAAGTTCACAGGTGAAGGCTCCAAAGAATAGGGAAATCTATCCGCCCATACAAGTAGTTTCCCTCTGCCCTAATACATTATGCAACCTACTGCTATACTTGATACAACCAGGGCACTCGCCTTTCTCAGCAAGCCCTCGGGCGAAGAGTTTGCCTCGTCCAAACGTAACATGTTCTACTAGCATAAATACTACTAATATCATAATACATTATTTTGTTTGCCATTATTCTGCATCTCTTAACTGTTCATGTTTTCATCTTTTACTTTTCATTTAATTTCACTTTACGTGGCTCTTTACCATTTTACATTGTTCACATTTCACATTTCATTTTCATTTCATTCATTTTCATTTTCATTTTCATTTCATTTCATTTCATACCCAGCATCTTTCATTTGTTTTACCCAACATCTTTAAGTTGTTTTACCCAATATTTTTCAGTTGTTATACATTTACCCAGCATATTTCAGCTATTTTACCCAGTATTTTTCAGCTGTCATACATTTACCCAGCATCTTTCAGCTGTTTTATCCAGCATATTTCAGCTGTTTATATGGTTACATTAATACACACAAGCAGCATAATTCATATCATATTTCATTCTCAATGTATTACTTACTTAACATACATCTCATACATTTAACATATATTTCCACACAACATTCCTATTTACTCATGCCACACAATTTAGCAATAAAATTCATACACTGCCTGTAAAATAAGTCAACTAACATTTAATGTTTATATACTAAAAATACCTTTCATTCCATACATAATTACCTTGAAAATATTTTTTTACTTTCATCAGTTCATTTTCATATATACATACCTAATAAACAGCCCTAAACTTGAAAAAACATAATTTAAACAGTTGGCATTTTAAACTAATATCGAAACATATACACGTACATATAACACAATTTATTTTTCATTAAATTTATAAAAATTCTTATTTAATATATATATTTTTTCCCTTACCTGATTTCTTGAATTATACCAACAGGGACCCCGAAAAATACCTGCGGTGCTCAGCTAGACCCTGAATCAAAAATTTTAATTCCATTAAATTAATCTTAAATAAAATACTATTTTAATATTTCCTAGGCTCTTTCTAAATAAATAATTATACCCTTAAATATAGTCAAATTACCAAATTTCTCGAATCCCACTCTTGCTTTTGGAGTAGGGCCTAGAAAACTTCAATCGAAAGTTTACTCATGTCAAAATGATGACGATCACGACTAGGACCCTGTGATTGTGTCTGATCGTCAATTTAACAGCAGATTTAACGAGAAATTGAGAAATTAGGATGATCACGACTAGGACCCCTTTCGTTTCTCGATCGGCACTCGTTAGGCCGACAAAGTTGAGGAGAGAGAGAGAGAGAGAGAGAGATGGAGACGGAGAGAGAAAATGAGTCTGAGAGAGGCGCAGAAGATGACTGAGGATGAAGATGATGGATTGGATTTCAAATTGAAATCCAATCCATCTTATTACATTTAATATATATTATTTTAATATTATATATATATTTTAAATTTTTTACTATTCCTTTTATTTATTTATTTATTTAATTCAATAATATTTGATTAATTAATTAATAATTAGTTTTAATTTTTTTCATATTATTTCTTTTTACTTGTTTATTTAATACATTAATTTAATAATGTTTAACTTATTAATTGATTAATAATTTTAATTAATTAATTTTTTTAAAAAAAAATTTCGAGTTATTACAGGAAAGTTATTATTTCAAACTATAGGCCAGTTTTAAACCAACCAAAGACAATAGGGTTGATTGTCTCTATTTTGCCCGTAATTAGTTACATATCTATATTGAGTAAAATAACAACCTGAAGATATTCATACCCTAGTTTTAGCAGCAGTATTTACTTTCTCAAGCAGATGATTTATTTATGAGTAACTAGATGAAAATTGTGTTGTATGAGTATAGTTTTTAATTAGCATTAATTGAACAGGTTTTGTGTAATACTAAAATGTAACAGCTATATGCCGAGATATGAGATATGATAGCTATATGTCGAGAGATGAGATGTGACGGCTACATGCCGAGTTTATGAAATGCCAATTTTTACCGAGTTAGTATCTGAAAGATATTTTACAGAGATACGTACAGATTGTGTGGTATATAGTTTTATGAAATGAATTATGTTTCAGTTTTATTATGATGTAAATTGTCATATATGCTTTTAGAGCCTTGTGTATATCAGAGATATGTTATAAGCACTGTACCGGGGCCATAATGTGGAGAGAGGTGCGACCACATGTTTTAGTTAGAGTGTGGATATGGAAAGGTGATTGGTGACCTAGGTAAAGTACTCCCTGATGTAGTAATTTAGGGGCTCCATCCGATGCAGTAATCCTAGATGACTTTACTCGGGTAGCATCTCCGAGTAAGGGTAGGCACCATCGTATTACTTCAGAGATTGACTTAGCTATAGTCAGCTGGCTATATGCTAGGTCCCGCCTTCGGGCCGCACAACCCTTCATGAAGGGAAGCATGTCAGAGTAAAGACACTAGTTCTACAGACCAGGTTGTATCTTCTAGGCTTATATGAGCATATTTACTATAGAGATGGCTATATTGAGCCAGTAGTATGTTAATATGAAAGTATGTATTTTTTAGATATACATTCTAGTACAGTTTTAAAATGCCAGTTAAATGATAAATGTTAGTAGAATATGTACACACAAAATCTCATGCTAGCAACACACTAGTGATAATATAATCCATCTTACTAAGAGGTGTCTCGCCCTAGCATACAAATGTTGTTTCAAGTCTTCCAAGGGATTGAGCCTAGCGTTCTGCCGAACTGAGTTTATACGATAGACAGTCCTTACCAAAGCTGGTGAGATATTAGACAGTGTCTGTCTCTTTTGGGGATTGTAATAGCATATTATGTTTTCAATTATATATGGATGTACATGGGAAACAATTAGAAACTCTTGTAAATATTAGATGATGTATGTATTTTCGTTATGTTTATACAGATCAGTATTGAACACCCGTTTTTCCCTTGTTTGGGCGGGTTGTATATGTATTGTAACGCCCCGAACCCTTAAACCCGGGTCCGGTGCATTATACCTGATAAAATTCCTGATAATCCATAATTAACATATACGCAGTGGAAAACACAAATATAATCTCCCAATTATAATACTAGAGTTTTCTAAAATTTATCTATAATCCATAATAAATTATCCATCACCTGCATTTCCATAAATACATAATTTCCAAAACAATTCAGTATTTTTACAATCATTCCTTGCTCAATAGTCTTAAAACATAAAGACATAAAATATAAATATTTAAATTCCCCAAAATTAATATAGAAATATACCATTTTCTTTTTCTATTTCCCAATAATACTATAAAAACCTTGAGCTCTCAAAGCTCGACCATGAGGATGTCCTGAAAAAGAAATACATTTATATTCGGGTGAGACACATCTCAGTAAGGGAAGAAACAATATATTAAAATAATGTGTGGCCAACATGAGTTTATATATGACATATTATTTAATATTTGAAAATCATTAACATAACTTCTGAAATCATTCCCTAAACCTAATCAAACACATGCAAGTGTTTAACCCACGAGATTACCCGAGGATATGGGTGATTACCCGCCCATACAAGTAGTACCCCTCTACTCTGATATTTAGGCAACTCAAAATTCGCAGCTCAAGCATATCAGGACACTCACCTTACTCAGTAAGCCCTCAGGTGATAAATTGATCTCGTACTCACACAGTTCATACAAAAGTTTATTGGCGAAAGCCCTAAGGATGGGGAAATCTACCCGCCAATACAAGTAGGTTCCCTCTGCCCTAGTACGTTATGCGGATACTACCACATTTGAAGCTACTAGTACACTCACCTTACTCAGCAAGCCCTCATGCGAACAGTGCGCCTCGCCCAAACATAACATGTTTTACGTACATACATACTTCTAATATCATAATACATCATTCTTTCTATCATTATTCAATCATACACATCTGTTCATATTCATGGCTTAACATTGCATTGCATTTCACTTTAAGTGACTTTTTCCCATTTTACATTGTTCACATTTCACATTTCACATTTCATTTCCATTTCATTCATTTCCCTTTTTCATTTCATACTCAGCATCTTTCAGCTGTTTTACCCAACATATTTCAGCTGTCATACATTTACCCAATCACTTTCAACTGTTTTACCCAACATTTTTCAGCTGTTACACATTTACCCAGCCACTTTCAGCTGTTTTACCCAATATATTTCAGCTGTCATACATTTTACCCAGCCACTTTCAGCTGTTTTACCCAGCATATTTCAGCTGTTTCATACTCAGTTCATTCCCTGTATATCATGCATCTCATACATATAACATATTTCGACACAGTATTCCTATTTACTCATGTCACACAATTTAGCAGTAAAATTCATACATTACCTAACAATAAGTCAACCCACAATTAACATTCATATACTAGAAAAATACTTTTAATTTCTTGTATAATTATTCTGAAAAAAATATTTCATTTTCATCAGTTCAATTTCACATATACATATCTAATAAACAGTCATAAATTCAGAAAAACATAATTTAAATGGTTGACATTTTAAACCCATACTGAAAAATTTACACGTACATATAATACAATTTATTTTTCATTAAATTCATAAAAATTTTGATTTAATATATATTTTTCCCCTTACTTGATTTTTTGAACTACGCTAACAGGGATTCTGAAAAATACCTGCGGCGCTTACCTAGATCCTGAATAAAAAATTCTAGTTCCATGTAATTAATCCTGAATAAAATATTATTTTAATATTTCTTAAACCCATAAATTCTAAACAAATAAATGTACCCTTAAATATAGCCAAATTACCAAAATTTTCAAATCTCACTCTCACTTTGGAGTGGAACCTAGAAAACCCAAATTGAAAATTTATCCACATCGAAATGACGGCAATCGCGACTAGAACCACCTGGTAGTGCCCGATCGTCGATTTAATAGCATATTTAAAGAGAAATTAGAAAAATGAAAAAAAATTACCTTTCCCTAACAGTAGTGTCTAAGCCGTTCCCACGACAAATCTGCTCCAGTAGAAATATCGGTGGCGGAGTTAGGAATCCAACGGCACCTTCCGTTTGCCAATTTGACGCAACTCGTCGAGAAATTGAGAGAAAGACAGAGACGGAGATTGAGGTGGCTAGACGCTGGAAATTTTCACAGAGGGGGGGGGGGGTGGACGACCTTCTGACTTCTTCTTCTTTCTTCTTCAGTTTGCTTTATATATATATATGATAAGTATAAGTTAAAGTTTAATATATATATATATATATATATATATAATTTTTTTTTTATATTTATATATTATAACAACTTACCCATATATGTGTGTATGTATATATATATATATATATATATATATATATATATATATTTCTCTTATTTCAATTAGTTTTTTTTTTTAAAATCCAATGTAATAATGTTTAATTTAATAACTAATTATTTAATTATTTAATTTATCTTAATTTAATTTAATTTCTTTAATTTTATTTTTTTCTTCTTTTTCTCATGCCATTTCTTTTATTTATTTATTTGTTATTTCATTTATTATTTATATATATATATATATATTATTTCAATCATTTTAATTTTTCAAGTCTTTACATTCTCCACTTCTTAAGAAATTTTGTCCTCGAAATTTGTTACCCGGTCTTTCATTACCATAATTTTACGATTTCACCATATCCCACATCATAATCCTAACCACAATTATATATTTTAAATCTAATACACATCCAAGTTCTCCATATAAGGACTAGTCTCACAATTAAAAAATATCACCATTGATGAATTTGTCGTGGTTTTCTGAAACTGTCGACTGAATCAGAAAATCACAGAAGTCCGCCAAGAGATTTCTGCCTTCAAGCTATAAGAAAAAATCCTATACTTCCCTAAACCATACCTACTTCTCAACACCTAATCTAACATATCCATCTAACATCTTTATCCTAACTTTTCCTATACTCTGATATAAATCATCTCTAATCTATTACTCTAACATTTCCATATCCAGATGATGTGAAATTAATCACACTTCCGGCTGGACATTACTCTGATACCATCTGTAATGCCCTGAACCCTTAAACCCGGGTCCGACACGTTATACCTGATAAAATCCCCGATAATTCATAATTAACATATACGCAGCGGAAAACATAAATATAATCTCTCAATTATAATATTAGAGTTTTCTAAAATTTATCTATAATTCATAATAAATTATCTATCACCTGCATTTCCATAAATACATAACTCCCAAAACAATTCAGTATTTTTTACAATCATTCCTTTAAAACATAAATATTTACATTCTCCAAAATTAACATAGAAATATACCATTTTCTTTTTCTATTTCCCAATAATGTTATAAAAATCTCGAGTTCTCAAAGCTCGACCACGAGGATATCTTGAAAAAGAAATACATTTATTTTCGGGTCAGACACATCTCAGTAAGGGAAGAAATAATATATTAAAATAGTGTGTGACCAGCATGAGTTTATATATGACTTATTATTTAATATTTGAAAATCATTAACATAATTTCTGAAATCATTCCCTGAACCTAATCAAATACATGCAAATGTTTAACCCACGAGATTATTCGAGGATAGGGGTGATTACCCGCCCATACAAGTAGTACCCCTCTGCTATGATATTTAGGCAACTCAAAAGTCGTAACTCAAGCATACTAGGGCACTCACCTTATTCAGTAAGCTCTCAAGTGATAAATTGATCTCGTACTCACATAGTTCATACAAAAGTTTATCGGCCCCTAAGGATGGGGAAATCTACTCGCTTATATAAGTAGGTTCCCTCTGCCCTAGTACGTTATGCGGCTATTGTCACATCTGAAGCCACTAGTGCACTCGCCTTACTCAGCAAGCCCTCACGCGAACAGTGCGCCCCGCCCAAACGTAACATGTTCTATATACATACATACTTCTAATATCATAATACATCATTCTTTCTATCATTATTTAATCATACATATTTGTTCATATTCATGACTTAACATTGCATTGCATTTCACTTTAAGTGACTCTTTCCCATTTTACATTGTTCACATTTCACATTTCATTTCCATTTCATTCATTTCTTTTTTTCATTTCATTTCATTTCATACCCAGCATCTTTCAGCTGTTTTATCCAGTATATTTCAGCTGTCATACATTTACTCAGCCACTTTCAACTATTTTACCCAACATTTTTCAACTGTTACACATTTACCCATCCACTTTCAGCTATTTTACTTAGCATATTTCAGTTGTCATATATTTACCCAGCCACTTTCAGTTGTTTTACCCAGCATATTTCAGCTATTTACCCAAAATATTTCAGCAATTTACATGATTGCATTAACACACACAAGTAGCATATTTCATTTAACATTTTCATACTCAGTTCATTTCCTGTATATCATGCATCTCATACATATAACATATTTCCACACAGCATTCTTATTTACTCATGCCACACAATTTAGTAGTAAAATTCATACATTGCCTAAAAATAAGTCAACCCACAATTAACATTCATATACTAGAAAAATACTTTTTAATTTCTTACATAATTATTCTGAAAAAAATATTTCACTTTCATTAGCTCAATTTCACATATACATATCTAATAAACAGTCATAAATTCAGAAAAACATAATTTAAACGGTTGACATTTTAAACTCATACTAAAAAATTTACATGTACATATAATACAATTTATTTTTCATTAAATTTATAAAAATTCTGATTTAATATATATTTTTTCCCTTACTTGATTTCTTGAACTACGCTAACAGGGATTCTGAAAAATACTTGCGGCGCTCACCTAGACCTTAAATAAAAAATTCTAGTTCCATGTAATTAATCCTGAATAAAATATATTTTTAATATTTTTTAAACCCATAAATTCTAAACAAATAAATATAGCTAAATTACTAAAATTTTCAAATCTCACTCTCGCTTTGGAGTGGGGCCTAGAAAATCCTAATTGAAAATTTATCCACGTCAAAACGACAGCAATCGCGACTAGAACCATATGGTGTTGTCCGATCGTTGATTTAACAACATATTTAAAGAGAAATTAGAAAAATGAGAAAAAAAATACCATTCCCCAGGAGCAGTGCCTAAGCCATTCGTACGACAAATCTGCTCCAATAGAAATGTCGGTGGCGGAATTAGGAATCTAATGACACCTTCTGTTTCCCGATCCGATGCAAACTCGTCGAGAAATTGAGAGAAGGAGAGAGACGGAGATTAAGGTGGCTGGATGCTGGAAATTTTCACTCGGGGGGGGGGGGTGTGGACGGCCTTCTGACTTCTTCTTCTTTCTTCTTCAATTTACTTTATATATATATATTTATATATTATAATAACTTACCTATATATATATATATATATTTCTCTTATTTTAATTAATTTTTTTTAAAATCCAATATAATAATGTTTAATTTAATAATTAATTATTTAATTATTTAATTTATCTTAATTTTATTTAATTTCTTTAATTTTAATTTTTTTTTCTTTTTCCCACGTCATTTCTTTTATTTATTTATTTTTTATTTTATCTATTATATATATATATATATATATATATATTTTATTTCAATCATTTTACTTTTTCGGGTCTTTACATGTATGATATCAGATAAATGTATGTTATATATGTTTAATAGTACTTCGGGCCCACCTAGAGGGTCGAGGCGCTACATCAATAATGTATATCAAGTTTTAATATTCCTTCGCATGTGCAGTCTGACAATACATGGAGAGGTAAAACTTACGATAAATAACACTCATTATAAGGAATACAATAATTTTTTTTTAATACCGCAGAATAAATGCGAACGATAAAACTAGAATCCAAGATCTCTTGGAAACCGACTCTGATACCATCTTAGATTACCATTTTACTAAAAAGCTTAAGTTATCAGGTAATGGACCAACAATGTATATCAAGCTTTAATACTCCCCTATGCAGTTTGACAATACGTGGAGAGATAAACACAGAATAAATAACACTCATTATAAGGAATATAATAATTTTTTTAAAATACCATCGAATAAATGCAGACGACAAGACTAGAACTTAGGACCTCCTGAAAATCAACTTTGATACCATTTTAGATTACCACTTTACCTAAAAGTTTAAGCTATTAGATTGTGACCAAACAATAAATATCAAGTTTTAACACTTCCCCTGTAGCCTGACAGCACGTGGAGAGATAAACACACGGTAAATAACACTTATACCACTTTACCTAAAAGTTTTAAACTGTTAAGTTGTGAGCCAACAATATATATTAAGTTTTAACACTCCTCGCACACGATAAATAATACTCATTATAGGAAACACAATAATTTTTTTTAAATACCACAAAATAAATGTGGGCAAGAAGACTAGAAGTCAGAGCCTCTTGGAAACCAACTCTGATAACATGTTAGATTACCACTTTACCTAAAAGTTTAAATTGACTTTAATGTTGTGTTTGAAGAGATTTTAAATTTAAATTTATATTAAATTAAAATAAAATACAATATAAAATTATATTAAAATTTATTTAAATTCATTCCAATCTAAATTTAAGTTCCAAATCTACTATCCACCAACCAAAAGGATATCATGTTTTAATGTGTAAGACTTATGCCACTCAATATCTATATTAGAATATATATTTTTTTACTTATATAAATTTAAATATTAATATAATATTTTATAATTAATGGGTTAAATTTCTAGAATCCCCAATAAATCTATGGTTATATTTGTCTCATAAATGCTTATTTGTCTCAACGCACTAGCGGTTGCATTGGACTTGCTGGAGATGATAAGATCAATCAAGCATGAATTTAATGGTGGTTTATTTTTTTTTATTTGTGTGGCTATGGAAAAGTGGGAATGCCTATGACAATTAATGATCCATGGTAATGGTGTACTTTGAGGGATTGTTTAATTTATTTTTTCTCAATACAATAAAAAATAAATTATGACAAATATTTTTGTTTTTAAAGATTAGTTCTTTTTTTCTTTCCAGAGGTTCAATTATTTTTTAGAAAATTCAGATCAGACATTATAATTTTTAACTATTTTAGCAACTTATTATAGTGCTTTAACATGTAAAATTAATTTTGTAGATCAAACTATTTATTTTTTTACGTAATTTTTAATTAAATTTAAAATTAGATGACCATATGAATTTAAATATAATTAAAATAAAAATATTTATATTTTTTTAAAATTTTGAAAAACAAATTAAACAGAGTTAAAAATGTTTAATCTACTTTTTGATTTTCTTGTGCAATAATATTGTTGTAGTAGCACTAAAAAATGAATTCTGAAATGTAATAATTAAGTAAAATAATTTAATTAATTTATCTTTTTATCATAATATTTTAAAATTTTTAACCATTATATGATCCATTTATAAAAATGAACTTCTGTAATTAGAAATATTAACTAAATAGGTAGCTGGTTTTTAATTTTTACTTTTTTGGGTATTTTAGTTTTATTTTTATTTTATAGTTTTTAATAATGGTATAGATTGGCTAATGAGTATAAGTGTTTAATAAAAATAAATATTAAGTGTCAAATGCTAAAATATAATTCTAAATTTGTAAATTGAATTTAATATATGAATGCAATAATCTCTAAAACTAAATTCTTGGTTTTCTGTTTTTCGTTTGATAACTAACCATAATATACATGAGCAAAATAAGATTTGAGAGGTAAACAAAAGTTTATATTATTTTTATCTAAATTTGGGCTCAAATTTTTGACTTATATGAATTTGTATGAAACTCAATATAAATTTGTACTAACTTCGTTTAAATTCACATAAATCTAAATTCAAATCACAAATCCTATATTCTTGAATGAGTTGAAGTATGAATTTTGAGTTTTAAATTTGAATTTGTATGAAATTTAGTGTAATTTTATATTATATTTTATACATATTCATACAAATTCAAATTCAAGATTCAAATTGGATCTGTTTGGCATCATTACTATTTTTTATTTCTATTTCTCCATAGTAAAAAAAAAAAAAATTATAAACTGCGCTTGTTTCTTTTGTCAGTTTTGTGTTTCTATTGTTGATTTTCAGTTGTTTATCAAAAAACAGAAAATTAGATTTTGTGGTTTTCAATTGTTTTGGCAACCTGTTATCAGAAATTTTAATATCTAAAAATAGTTTTTTGATTAAATTATTCATTTTGTACACTTTTAAATTAAAATTAGAATTAAATGATCATATAAATTTAAATATAATTAAAATTAAATATACATAAATTTTAAAAAGGAATAATAAAGTCAAGTACAAAATATTTTTACTATTTTTCAATTTTCATGTCTAATAAAATTCTTATTTTAAAGTAAAATTAAAAAATAGAACAATAGAGTAAAATAATTATAATAAATTTTTATTTTTATTATAGTAATTTTTAATGTGTATTATTTGTAATTTTATTATTTTAGTCATAATTTTATAATATTTTGATTTAAAGATGAAAATGAGCATTTTTTAATTAAGTTTTAAACTTGCATTAGGTTTATAAATATTAACCAAACAAATTGTCAGTTTCTAATTTTTAATTTCTATTTCTGATTTTGGTTTTCATTTCTCTAATTTTTAACAGTAACATCAAACAGCTCCTAAGTTTCCAAATACAAATATATAAAAAAAATTGTGTTCTAGTTTTCATTGACATTATTTTCTAAGCATCTTCACATTATTTTCACCCATGTTAAAGAAAAACAAGCACTCAATGATTATAAATCAACTTTTTATTCATAAATTAGCAAGCATTCATCGATTATGAATACAATCATCAGTCATAAACTAGGATCACCATTGCAAATTTGTAATGAATGTATAAGTGTACTCAATATAATGTTTAGAGGGAAAATTAATGTGCACATATAAATAGAATTACGTACCATGTAATAATTAACTCATTTTTAAAAAAAATTGACAACAAAATATATTAAAATCTCAAGCAATCTCTTGAATGATCGCTAAAAACCCTAATCCCAAACTGTCATTCTAAGTGATAAGAAAAAAAAAAGAGTAAGCATTCAAGAACTTAGTAAACGTGTTTTTAATTCTATATTACTTGATGTCGGAGATGGTTTTGATAGCTTATTTGTAAATCTCATGTGTCTTGTTTGTAACTACAGTATTCCTCTGCCATAAGTGAGGGTTATCTATGAAATTGAGATTTTCGTAAAATAAAAATAAAAAAATAACAAGAGAAAAGAAGCTTATAAATTAGAGACGGAGGGAAAATCAAGTTTAAAAAAAATAATTATTATATGTTAAAATGAGTTTCGTAAAATTTTAAATAAAACTCATTTTTCGAAAAGTCAATCCACAATTTACTTATTTGCAAGTGCTCCCCACCTGCCAAGGACCCCAGTGTGCAAAACATTAATGTCGTGATATTAATTGTCAAAAGCTTAAGCATGTAAAATGTTACGATCCCACATTGAAAATGTATTTAAGAGATTTTACTTATACAAAAAATGATATATATATATATATATATATATATAATTAACCATTATATTTTGATCGAATTGGTAGTCATCAAAGTAGCCAAATAATATGATTCCAATATGATAAGAGGGAACTAAAGATTTCAATTTCATAGTAAGTACTCATAATCAGACGTATTGTGTCCAACCTTTGATTTAATGAAGTTATGATCATTGTTGGAGAGTTACAGATGAAAACGAAAACACCGAGATTTAGAACTCCTCGTAAAGTAGTCTGGAAAAAGCCTCCAGTAGGTTGGTTGAAGCTAAATATTGATGGCTCTTGTAAAGAAAATCTGGGTTCTTGTGGTGGTGGTGGTATCATCCGCAACTCATCTACTAATATTAAGGCTGCTTTCTTTGAAAAAATTTGAGTTAGGTACTAACAATGGAGCAGAGTTGTGGGTTCTTACTAATAGTGTTCGGCTTTGTAAAAAGTTGGGATATCAGAATATTTGTATTGAAAGCGACTCGGAATTGGTGGTGGGATGGCTCACTTTTGGATTTTTTGTTCCTCCTAGTACTTATGGGACTTTTGGGAATTATTAGAGGAGGAGTTGCAAGGTCTTATTTTCTCTATAAAGCACCAATTTAGAGAAAGTAATTAAGTGACTGATTTTTTGGCTCGGCTCGTCAAGGTGAGAGAGGCAACATGAGGAGATATTTTGCAGGTGATGTGCTGCCAAGTAAAATGAGAGGTCTTGTTTGTATGGATAAGCTGAGTATTACAAGCCTTTGTCTTTAATTGACATCATTTGGTTTTCCTCTGGTTTTCTTTTGGTTTTTGCTTTTGTTTGATTTGCTTGGTTTTTATTTCATATAGGCATGTTTAGATTTTGGTTTATTTGGATTATTGTTTTGGTATTTGTTTTTGGATTTTGATGCATGGGATGGTTTCTTTTTGTTTATTTGTAAATCCTATGTGTCCTACTTGTTACCTCGGTTTTCCTCTGTCATAAGCGAATGCTATCAATAAAATTGGGGTTCCATTAAAAAAAATGTTGTTGGAGAACCCAACAAATTTTCCCTTTCTTCCCTTTCCCCTTATTTTTTAGAAAATGAACAAATTTTCATTATGTTAGTTTTTTTTTTAGACATGGATTTCTGTCTTAATGTTGGTGAACTTCAAGAACCAACTAAAACAAGTTTGGATCAAGAGAAAGGTCATTATTAAAGATGAAAGAATTCTAACAGATTAAACCTTATGATAATGAGAAGTAAAATTATTGAGAATATTTGATATTCAAGTTCAAAATTTGTAAATATATGCAAATATTTTACATCTATTAAAAGACAATTTCAAAATTTGACAAGGTATTATCAGGTATACATATAACTTTGGTTGGAAAAAAACATGATAGGGTTAATAGTGTATGAGAGCACATAATAAAAACTAATGTGTAGATTAAAGAAATTTATATATGGTGTTAACCCATCCCAGTCGGGAGTATATAGTCAGGGGGGGTGAATGGACTCTTTTCGCGAAATGCGTATTTTTTTACAAAATAAAAACTATTGACAAGATACAAGAAATTATATCACAATATAAATATAAATCATGCACAAGATATAAAATAAAGAGTGTAAGAGAGAGAAAGAACAACACCGATATTTTTTCATGGTTCGGCACCAAGCCTACGTCCACGCCTTAAAACCAACCCAAGGATTCCATTATAAATTCCTTCACAGCGGAGAAGTCTTGTACTCGATAGCAAATCCCTACACTCGGGAATAAATCCCTACTGCGCTTACAAAGAGTCTTCGCCAAATGGTTCATAAAGAGCCTTACAACAATCGGTTCACAAAGAACCTCAAGATGATGGAAATACAAATCAATGCTCTTCAAATGAGCTAATATGAAATATTAAATCAAATCTCGCACTTTTCTCTCAAGGAATGAATCAAACACAATTAATAAGTAAGAGAGAATGAACACTTGTGAATATGAACTAAAAGCAAAGTGTTATGTTTTGTATATAATGATATTTTTTACTAAAATGATCAATAATGCTCAAAACCATGTCTAAACAAGCCTGATAGCTTGTATTTATAGCCAAAGAGCCTATATGAACGTTAACTAGCCGTTAGGAGCAATTCCCACGTGATTTGCTTGAGAACTAACCGTTTTCTAGCCATTATGGCGCTGGGCATGAGACCACTCATCGACGAGTCCTTTGCTCTCGTCAACTAGTCACACTTTGCCAGCAATCGTTAACATTCTGCCTGCGACTCGTCAACTAGTGCCCTGCACTTGTCGATGCGGTTTTGTTTCTTGCATGATTTCTGAGTAAGAGTTGAACAAATGCATGCATACTGAGGCACATGAGTTTATAGGATTGCATTAAAGTCCAAACTCACATTCATGGTTTTCAAAGTTAAATTAAAGAGTTTGTCAAAAGAATCCTAAACTCAAAATATGTTTTTCAAAGGGACAAGTTTTCATTGTCTTGGTTTTATAAACATTTTCATATCAAAACATATTTTAGGACATAAAACATGTTTTGAAAAAACTGGGACCAAGTATGAAAATGTTTATAAAACCAAGACAATGAAAACTTGTCCCTTTGAAAAACATATTTTGAGTTTAGGGCCTAAAGTATGTTTTGACAAAACTGGGACCAAGTATGAAAATATTTATAAAACCAAGACAATGAAAATTTGTCCCTTTGAAAAACATATTTTGAGTTTAGGATTCTTTTGACAAACTCTTTAATTTAACTCTAAAAACCATGAATGTAAGTTTGTGACTTTAATGCAATCCTATAAACTCATGTGACCTAGTATGCATGTATTTGCTCAACTCTTACTCAGAAATCATGCAAGAAACAAAACCACAAGACTTACAAAATAGACTACCTTAAACACAATTCCTATTACATATAAATTTACACTAAGCTTCCTTTGGTTTTATTTGGGTCCTTTTCGAGTGAGTGTCCTTTTGATTTTTCCTTCTTGACGTCAACTCAATCCGAGATCTAGTACTTCATGAATTCATCACTAGAACCTATACTAAACATGATCTGTAAAGATAGGAAACACTAAGAACAACATATAAGTTAATATCATCAAAACATATCAACCATGATTATATAGCCCCCAAGGCTAACATATAGGATTAAACAAGCTTCCCACAAATGGTATCTTAATTTTTCATGATACCATACTGTTGACCTTATAGGTCACACCCGGTTTTGATAATGACAAATACTTATTGTATTTAATGGATGTTTGAGGATATGTGCAGGTATACAGTTGGCAGATCAAAATGATAGCACAAGGAGTAAAAGTTGAAGGCCCTGAAGATCCTATTTATGTTGTATTTAAATTCTTTATTCTTTATGGGTCTATAATAGTAACATAGGAACATGGTCTGTAATAATTAATGTCTTACCTGCATAGTAGGATGGATAAGCTCAAGACCATAGGGAACACCCTTCGATCGACCGACGCCGGATTTTTTTGGCATCCTAAAGAAAACCTAGAATGACCCTAGGACACTCATACATACACACACACACACACACACACACACACACACACATATATATATATGGTCATATGAAAAGAGTGATCACATAATCAAATTGAACCGAAATGTATGAAAAATACATGTTCGGTCAACCGTACTTGAAAGCACAATATCTCTCGGTCGACCGAACTGGGATCAGTTCAACACTTTGACCACTTCCCGGTCGACCAAGCTATGCCAATTCATTCTCACCTGGTCGACTGAACTCCCTCAGAGTCAACCATTTGACCATACGGTCGACCGAGCCCAAAACATAAGCCAACGCCCTGGTCAACCGAGTTCCCACGTAGGAGAACTTAACGCTCCAATCAACTGAACTACTCAGTTCAAAAGCTCTCAGTCAACCAAACTGCGCTAAAAAGGAAAATCGCCTTGGAACCCTCATATCCGATCGACCGAACTTCTAGTTCAATTTATGCCCGATCGACCGAACGTGCACAACTCGGTCAACCGAACCTTGCTTCGGTCGATCGGTACTCTCAGGTTGCCCCATTATTTTTACTGTGGTTAAAATAATAAAACAGGGTTAATTATGCTAAAATGTTTTTAAACAATCCTAATAATACCCTACATGTCCTGAACGGTTATATTTTTGGGGAACTCTATATATACCCCTTCATTTGCAAACATTAGTATGAGATTAGAAAAATAATTAGTAAATATCCTTTGAATCTCAAAAAGCCTATTTTTCATATTCAAGTTTTATACTTTCATTCTTACTCATCCATATTGCAAATATCACTTAGTAAAAGTGCTCTTGTGTTCATCTCACCAAGCTTTAAACTCTCACTTGTTCGTTTTGATTGAGATTAATTTTTCTTTGGGAGTAAGCTTCTAGTTTTTTTAGGGGGCTTTGTAAATAAGCTTTTCGTAGGAAAACTTCTTAGAGTTTTTGAGTTTTACATTTTCATTACTATACTCAAGAGTTCATCTTGTATTTTGATTGCTAAAATATTTTATACATCATTTTCAAAAATATCTCTTGTGCTTATTTTTGAGAAATTTATTTTGAAATATTTGCTTGAGTGTTAAAAGATCTTTGTTATTATACCTTTTGACCCAGATTATCATTTTATTACAAAGATCAAATAAATATTTTACAAACCATTGTTTGGATATCTCTTGTAGTTTATATTGACAAAAATTATTTGTTGAGATATTTGAAGCGTGCTTGTGATCTTTGTTTGTGCATTATGATTGAAATCATTATTTTACACACAGATCATATCATTTACGCTCTTATGCACTAATTGCAATATTTGCATAAATATTTGAGAGTAGACACTTAAACTATACTGAGCTTTTAGAAGTGTATTGATTATACTATACGTATTGTAATACATATCTGCTTAGTTAAGAAGCACATTTGTTTTACACAAATTTTATTAAGAAATCAGTTGTATTCCAGGCGTAGCCTGAGGGGGCAGTAATCCAGCTTAGAAGGATTGTGAAGGTTAAGGTCAGCTCTATGTTAATTGACCTAGTTGTGTAGGTTGAGGCCAGTCCTGTGTTAATTGACCTGGTTGTAAAGGTTGAGGTCAGTCTTGTGCTAATTGACCTGTTTGTTTAGGTGCCGCTTCACCCGTTAAGTGAGCCTATAATAGTAATCCTTGTGCTTGTTGTAGACACCCCATTTTTACCCCTGCCCAATATATTTATTATCATTATTATTATTATTAGTATTTTTAATATTATTAGTATTTTTATTATTATTATTATTATTATTATTATTATTATTATTATTATTAATTTTCATTAATCTTATTATTATTATTATTATTATTATTATTATTATTATTATTATTTTCTTTATTATTATTATTATTACTATTATTTTTCATTAGAATTATTATTATTACTTTTATTTTTATTTTTACTTCTATTTATATTGTTTATTATTATTATTATTATTTATTATTTTTCATTATTATTGACATTATTTTTAATTATTATATTTATTATTATTAGTATTTTTATCCTTATTATTACTATTATTATTATTATTTTATTTATTATTATTATTATTATTTTACTATTATTATTTTTATTATTATTATTTATTTATTTATTTTTGTTATTACTATTATTATTATTTTGCTATTATCATTATTTTTACCTTATTATTATTATTATTATTATTATTATTATTATTATTATTATTATTACCATATTAATAATTATTCTCATATATATTATTTCCAAAAAGAAAAATACCATAAACCAAAAAGGAAAGAGGGAGTTAGGGTTTCAAAATAATTTTTATAAAAAGGCCCTTTGCTTCTCTTCTAAAGGGGGCGCTGCACAAAAGAAAAACAGCCGGAGAAGCTAAGAGCGCAGGCCAGCGCTGGGGGGCAGAACCAAAGAAAAAACCAAAAAAAAAAAATACCCTATCCTCTCCTTCTAGCCTGGCATTCATCTCCTTCATTCCCACTCTCCGTCTCATGCCTCCTTTTCTCTGTTTTTTTCCCATACAGAACAGCCGCCCAGCAATCATCCCGGCCAATCTCCGGCCACTCCTTGCTCTGGCAAGTCTCTCGAACACCAACAGACAGCCCCGGAGGGCTTCTCCAGCCTCCAGCCGAAGCAGCACTGCCGTGAGCAGCCAACATCCATTCACCGAGCCAAACTCCCCTACAGTAGCAGCAGAAGATCCGTCTGCAACCGGCCACCTCCGTCCCCATCCGACCATCATCTGCAAACAGCAACCGAGAACCATATTCGCCCAAGAACTCCTCGGCGAACTATAGCAGCAACCACCACACATGAACCCCAGCCCCCTGCCGAGGCCATCCTCGGCTCTCTGCCGCTGCAACTCTGGCCAGAACCCAGGCAACCTCCATGGCCAGCCATAGCAGCTGGCCTCCTTGCTACTCCATGCCAATAAACACGCCTACACCCACCCGCACACACACTTTTACACACATTAAAACACACACCTAAACACATGTATTTAACACACTCTTTTACACACATTAAAGCACACACCTTTACAGGAACTTTTAACACACACAGCAGGTATATACACACACACATTTTTTGTAAAGTTTGAATTTTGTTTGTTATTAACATTTACTTATATTTATTGTTTCAAGATTTTTAATAATTAACGTCCATATTTATAAATATTAATTTTTTTGTTCTCATTCTTGTAGGATTTTTCTTTTTATTGCCAAGGTAAGATTTCAATTGTAATATTTATTTTTAGTTTAAATCGTAATATTTTTATGGTGTTAATATGGTATATTTTGAATTATTAGTATTGTTGCATTAATGTCGTATATCTTGGATTTTTCCCTATTGCTATGTTAATTACGTATATATATTAGGGTTTTGATTCATTCATATTGTTCATGGTATTTTTAGAATTGTTAGGATCTTAGCATATATGGTGTTTTTAGTATTTTAATGTATATAGTGATAGTATTATAGTATTTCTATTATGTTTACATATGGTGAGATTTATTATAGTATCTTTAGTATCATAACATATATAGTATTACGGTACTTTATTACTTGTTTTGGCATTCGTAATATTCTCACTATTATTATGTGTATTGTGGTAGTGTAGTATTTTTGTTCATGCCATATATTTATATTTAGTATTTTAGTTTATTATCCTATTTTCACACATCAAAACCTCCCAGAAACTTTGGAAATATCATAAAGTATTTATAAAATCCTATAAAATTTTGAAATAAATGTGGGAGTTATTTTCATAAAATATTTTCTTGATTTTTAATCCCTATGATTTTAATGCGGGGGGTATGAACCTTTGGGTTTCACGTACCTAAAGCTCTGAGGGGAATATATGTATATATTTATTTATTTATTTATTTTTCCTATGTATTTATAAACTCATAAAAGGAGTAATTTAAAGAATTATTAGATTAACTTAGGGATAATTTCAAATTAATTAGGTACCGTTCGTAAGAACGGGCGCGTAGGGGGTGCTTGTACCTTCCCCTCGCGTAACCGAACTCCTGGTCCCAACTCTGGTAATGTAGACCGATTCTACCCCTAACGGGGTAGTAATCATGTGTTCTAACCGCACTAAAGGTTAGTGGCGACTCCGATATCTATGTTTTTACATGAAAATATTAAATTGATTTTAATTTCGCCGCCCGGGGCACACGCCCTCCCGGGACGTCGCGACACTTGTTAGTCAAGACGGGGACGTAGACACCCGGGGCACACGCGCTCCCGGGACATCGTGACAGCTTGGCGACTCCGCTGGGGTTGTTAGAAGGTCGAGCCAGTAATTAATTAGAAATTATCCCAAGGTCAAATTTAATAAATCTTTTAATTACTCCTTATTTTGTGAATATTGTAATTTGTAAATAACTTTGATTGATTATAAATATTTTACTTCCATAATTTGTAAATAACCTTAATTAACTAAAAATATTTTGTTTACTAAATTTTTTTGAATATTACTTATAGATATTTTGTTTCCAAATATTCTGAATAAGCATATTAATTGTAGATATTGTGAATAAGCATATAAATTATAGATATTTTGTATACTAATCATAAATATTTTGTTTCCTTATTTTTTGTTTCCAAATTTTTTAGAATCAACATGTTAATGGCAAATAATATGTTTCCATATCTTGTGAATAAATAATGGTAGATATCTTGTTTCCATATTCTTTATAGCATGTGAATAAATGTGGGGATAGCGGGATTATGTTAAATTTAAATGCACACACTTTCACGCTCTATACCTGAGCTTTCCTTACTAGGACTAGACAGGAGTGTAATAGCGTCAGTCCCTTCGTGGCAGAGCTTGATGGGACCCGCGAACCACTCCACTCAGTGCGGGTTTTATCCGGACCCCTATGGGGGAGGATGAAATTCCAAACTGGGAACCTTTTGTCAATAGGGTTAGAGCCTACCCACACATACTTGTCTATAGTCTTCCTTAACTAGGATAGAGCCATGAAGAACCCTATACATACGTACCTACCCTAGGTTGGGGCAGGAGCCACATCCTTCTCCATGAATAGTGTGTTGCATATATGTGAAATACTTTGTATTATATCATGCATTTGACATACATTTAGACATACATACTACTTAGTTAGTATTTTGAAAAAGCTCAATAATGAGACCAAGACCCATCCTTTCGAAAAATGAAGCACTTGGCCCAAGCATTTTAAAATATGGGTTGGCCCAACCCTTTTCAAGTAACTCGGGCCCAATTTTTTTTTAGAAATAACAAGTATAGGCCCAACCTTTTCCTAAGTAAAAACTCGGTCCAGGCCTGATTTTCAAAATGGGTCAAATCCAGATTTCCATAAATGGGCTTCGACCCTATTACCCTAAAAATCCGGGCTCATATTTTCTAAACAATCCAAGCCCAAATCCTTTTAAAATTAGGGCCTGATCCCATCATGAAGTATATTGAAGCCCATATTTTAAAATACTTGAGGCCCAAGTGCACACTAAACTCCACAAGTCCGCACTGAACAAATCCAACGGGTTGACCAACCTGGGTCAACCCCAACCTCAGATCATAATTTGACCCTTCATAGAATCTGAGATACATGGACCGATTGAGGGAAGAATTGAATTTAAATTGTGGCCCATCAATGATTGTCTTGAAATCTCTCATTAGTGGGACTTTTCCTAGAATGTTGACAAAGTAGTTAGTTATGTTACATTGCATCCATGCATTCATGCATAATTTCACACGTAATCATGCACGATAGGTCACATGCATGTTTATATCTCTATTTGTATGAGTAATTGCACTAGTTACATCCATGCACAAACATTCATGGCATCCATGCATTCATGCATAATTTCACACGCATAGCCATGCATGATAGGTTGCATACATGTTAATATCCCTATTGTTATATATTTGTGCACTAGGTACACCCATGCATAAACACCCATTACATAACATAATCATTCCATGTTTAATTTCATAACCACGCATGCATAGTCATATCTAATGAGTCGGTAATCATATCCCCATTTTTCTGTAAAACTAGTGTACCAAGGTGGTGAAATCAAGATCCAGTATTTCAAAAGCAGGCGAAATGGAACGGTCCCTATACATCCTTTTTATAGGTTCCTGGAAAAGGGTTAGACTCATGTGGAAGGATCTAGAAGGTCAGATAAGCTCTCCCGCAACGAATCATGAATATGTCCATCAAGATGTGCAAAAGATTAAGGATCAGATGGAGAAGGTAGCCCCCTTGTGGAGCAAAACTACACAGCATCCAAAGCAGGCAGTTGAAAACAAGCCTTCATTCAAACCACGATCGATGGAGTCGTTGTCTGGTCTAGGTTTAAGCCTGCACACATTTATCCTAGCAACTCAGGACTTGAGACCCCAACCGGTGAGCGATGTCCAAGTTCCGCCCTTTATCTATCCTGATATTCAAGAAGAGAGAATAGCTGAAGAAAGGGGCAAAGAGCAGATACCTCATCAAGAAATGAATCATAAGAATGAAGTTTGGGAAGAACAGCTGCAAACTATGCAAAAAGCAAACATGTCTGGTTCGTCGAATGCTTTCAATTCTTGTCTGATGTCGAATTTGATCTTACCCCCAAAGCTCAAAGTCCCAAATTTTACGATGTTTAGTGGGTCTGAATGTCCACTAGCTCACTTGGGGATGTACTTACAGAAGATGGTTGTGCATCGTGGTGATGATGATATGCTTATCCAGTGTTTCCAAGATAGCTTGACTGGGGAAGCCCTAAGATGGTATAACCGAGTAAAGATCCACACATTGGAGGATTTAACTCGCGCCTTTATCGCTCAGTACAACAATGATATAGCTTCAGAAAAGCAGACTTTACGAAATGTGGAGAAGAAGGCAAGTAGGTACTCTCATGATCAAGAAGAAATGACAACACAGAGTTATCCTCGGGTGGAAAAAGGAAAAACAATTTGTTCATGTGATGACTTTGTCAAAGATCAAGGTGTTGACAACCAAATCAGAGGTATTTCTCAGAATTTGGCTTGCTTGAGGATCACCAGAAAGCAGGTTAAGGAAGAGTTCAAAATAAAAGGAGTGCAATATATAAGGCCAAGACAAAGTTCTTCGAAAGGGGTTGAAGAAAGGAAAAAAAGGTGGGCAAGTAACGTAGTACCTAGGGGTGCAAGACAGCACATGGATTCCTCCAGTCCTTCACAAACTTGGGAGCAACGTAACTTACAGATACCAGGGATGCCTCCGAAGGAAAAGAAAAGAAAGGAAATTCAGCCTATCCTGATGACCTATCCAGAGTTATTCCCACAGTTGGTTGAAAGGCATTTAGTTGCGCCTACACCAGGAATGTTGATACAGCCCCCTTACCCAAGGTGGTACAACTCAAATACTCGATGTGAATATCACGCTGGGACAATAGGCCATTCGATTGAAAAATGTTGGACCTTTAAGTATAAAGTGCAATCATTGAGAGATGTTGGATGGATAGCCTTCGAGGATAAACAGCTAGGGATCCAAAGTGATCCTATACTCAATCGCGAGGAAAAAAATGGTTAGTATGTTGTAATAAGATTTGGGAGCCGAGGTTGGGCAAAAGGATATGTCAAGTTATGGATCCTAGAAGTTCTCTTAAGGAGCCCAAAGGGAGCAAAAGTGCACAAGGGACAAGATTTTGATTATCTAGTTTGTTTCATGTGGTGATGTCATTTTAATTCCCTATCTTCTGGCAGTCCGCCGACAGTATTGTCCTGGGCAATTTCCCTTTCATCAATAAATTGAATTATGCATTTTCTTATATCACTTGTGTCCTGAGTCCAGTTAACCAAAAGTTTGTTTGCTGATGTTTCATGTAAAGATAAGGAAAATAATAATACCAATATTCATAAGCCAGAAAGTGATGTTAATTTTGAAAACCAAACACGGGAGGTGGAATCAGAAGAAGATAAAACAATTTTCCTCACCCTATGAAGACAGATGTTGTGAAGAAATAAAGAATCTCAAAGGAATTCAATAAAATATATGTGCTGTGCCAAGAATTTCAAGTCAATTCACTATTCATGTTTTGATTAAATGATAGATGGTCATCTTTGGCCGACCAGTTATCCCTAAAAAGAACCAAATATTGATTTACCAATTGCTAACCAAGTTGAGCTTGAATGTTAAACTAGTCTTTTCTTAAAATCCAGTTCACCAAAAAGTTAACCTGGGATGGGTCTCCTAGCGTTTGGCAAGTCATATGAGACAACAATGGGCTATCGAAATGATGGCAGACCATTTTTCTGCTACCCAAAAGAAATTCAAAGAAGAAATCTCTTGCAAGCCCTTTTGAGCCTGAAAAATTTATTTATTGATTAACCCGTCAAAGGATCACACCCCACACTGGGGCAGTTTAAAAGAAATCGGTCCCAAATGAAGTCCAAACAAAAATGACAAAATCCCTTCGTAGAAAAAAAAAACAAAAGGGAGCAGTAAAAGCAAATGGAAAGAGAAAGAAGAAAAGAGAAAGAAAATAAGGGATATACTACGCATGTGATCCTTGACCAAATTACCCTTAGTGAAAATAATGATTTTGAGCCCTATTTAACTCTTTCTTTCTTTAACCAATAACCCCCCCCAGCCTACATTACGGTCTAAATGAAGTCCTGACCGGATTGGTATACATCGTTGTCTCTAATGATTTGTCAGACTCAATGTTGGGTCTAAACTACGTAATGACCTGATCCTGAAAAGGTACGTAGGCAGCTTGTTTAAAGGACAAGTTCGGTCAAAGCCAAAACAAAGTGCCTCAACATAAACTGGGGCAGAAAATGTCATTATGGGTTGGGATTTTTGAGCCATAGTTTCCCTCTTCTTCAGAAAACCTATATCCCCAAGCCTACATTTCGTCCCGAGTCTTAAAGACCATCTTGAGATCAAAACATGAACTGAACCTGAGGCAATAATTCAACTTGAGAATTACAGGGGTTCACAACAGAATAAGGTGAAAGGAGGGAGAAATGTTTGGGTTCATCAACGAAAGGGGAAAAATTAGCCAAATAAGAATTAAGCTTGACAACTTAACATTCATGTGCTTCGACTTTTCGAATACTGGTATAAAGTTTTCCCTTTGAACTGACATTTAAGCTTGGTAAACTAGTCATCTTGCACATATGATCTTTTGATGTAGCAAAGGGATGTCACAATTACATGGTTGGATATTTCTATAAAAAAAAAAAAAAACCTTTTTCATAGTCTCGAGAATAGGGTAATCAAAAGAGTTCGTTAGTATGCTTCCTGTTTCAGGCATGATCAGCAAAAATGACTTAGGTAGATCCCATGTCCTTTGGAAAGGTGGTGTACAATCGATAAATAAGGCAGAATCTAGGGAGGTTGTGGCCTTCGTATGAAACTGAGAGCTTTTACTGATGCATTTGCAATGAGGCAATTGTCGTGTCAAAGCTTGTCAGATGTCTCCCTATCCAATTGCATTAAGCAAACAGGGTTAATATTGGTTGTAGATCCATTCAACTGAGGCAGATTTTTTTAGTGAGTTTCCTTTTAGCCAAGTCAATAGTCTCCATGGTTGGGTGAATAAAGAAAATTGAGCCAAGATCAGTTACAGATGTGACAAGTATCAAAAACATGGCCAAGATGAAAGATGGGGTTATTGATCAAAGACGCACTAGGGGAAAAGATTCAGGCATTTCCTTCATTCATTACCATACATTTCATGCATTGCATAAAAACATGTAGCAACATATCCCCATGTTCTGGCACCACAATAGACAGCATACGTGCACTACTGCATTCTAGTCATACTACTCTTATCATGCATCTTTTTTTTTTTTTTATCATTATCCAAAAAACCTTTGTCTCACTAATGTTTGAGTTATTACTGCATACACTATAGCTCGGGTTCCTACACCCGGTGCAAGTCACCCTTCGTGAACTATAGCTCGGGTTCCTACACCCGATGCAAGTCACCTTCCATGCACTATAGCTCGGGTTCCTACACCCGGTGCAAGTCACCCGTCCGTGAACTATAGCTCGGGTTCCTACACCCGGTGCAAGTCACCGTCCGTGAACTATAGCTCGGTTTCCTACACCCGGTGCAAGTCACCTTCTGTGCACTATAGCTCGGGTTCCTACACCCGATGCAAGTCACCATCTGTGAACTATAGCTCGGGTTCCTACACCCTGTGCAAGTCATCCTCCGTGAACTATAGCTCGGGTTCCTACACCCGGTGCAAGTCACCCCTCGTGAACTATAGCTCGGGTTCCTACACCCGATGCAAGTCACCCCTCTTGAACTATAGCTCAGGTTCCTACACCCGGTGCAAGTCACCGTCCGTGAACTATAGCTCGGGTTCCTACACCCGGTGCAAGTCACCCCTCGTGAACCATAGCTCGGGTTCCTACACCTGGTGCAAGTCACCTTCCGTGCACTATAGCTCGGGTTCCTACACCCAGTGCAAGTCACCCTTTCGTGAACTATAGCTCGGGTTCCTACACCCGGTGCAAGTCACCCTTCCGTGAACTATAGCTCGGGTTCCTACACCCGGTGCAAGTCATCCTCCGTGAACTATAGCTCGGGTTCCTACACCCGGTGCAAGTCACCCTTCCGTGAACTATAGCTCGGGTTCCTACACCCGGTGCAAGTCATCCTCCGTAAACTATAGCTCAGGTTCCTACACCCGATGCAAGTCACCCCTCATGAACTATAGCTCAGGTTCCTACACCCGGTGCAAGTCACCCTTCGTGAACTATAGCTCGGGTTCCTACACCCGGTGCAAGTCACCGTCCGTGCACTATAGCTCGGGTTCCTACATCCGGTGCAAGTCACCATCCGTGAACTATAGCTCGGGTTCCTACACCCAGTGCAAGTCACCCTCCGTGAACTATAGCTCGGGTTCCTACACCCGGTGCAAGTCACCCTTCCATGAACTATAGCTCGGGTTCCTACACCCGATGCAAGTCACCCTTCCATGAACTATAGCTAGGGTTCCTACACCAGGTGCGAGTCACCCTTCGTGAACTATAGCTCGGGTTCCTACACCCGGTGCAAGTCACCCTTTCGTGAATTATAGCTCGGGTTCCTACACCCGGTGCAAGTCACCCTTCCGTGAACTATAGCACGGGTTCCTACACCCGGTGCAAGTCACCTTTCCGTGTACTATAGCTCGGGTTCCTACACTCGACGCAAGTCATTCTCATGTGCTCTCAATCTTACGTGCAAATCGGTTTTCACAAATCATTTTGGTCTCTTTTGTTACATTGGGCCCGGTCCAAAATCAGCGTCTTTTATCTTTGCAGGCTTGTTGCTACAAGTAACATAGGAGAATTCCTACTTTTACGTTGGAGCGACAAAGCCTACAAAGAGGGGCAGCTGTAGACACCCCATTTTTACCCCGACCTAATATATTTATTATTATTATTATTATTATTAGTATTTTTCATATTATTAGTATTTTTATTATTCTATTTATTCTTATTATTATTATTATTATTTTTCATTAATCTTATTATTATTATTATTATTATTATTATTATTATTTTCTTTATTATTATTATTATTATTATTTTTCATTAGAATTATTATTATTACTTTTATTTTTATTTTTACTTCTATTTATATTGTTTATTATTATTATTATTATTTATTATTTTCATTATTATTGACATTATTTTTAATTATTATTATTATTATTATTAGTATTTTTATCCTTATTATTACTATTATTATTATTATTTTATTTATTATTATTATTATTATTTTACTATTATTATTTTTATTATTATTATTTATTTATTTATTTTTGTTATTACTATTATTATTATTTTGCTATTATCATTATTTTTACCTTATTATTATATTATTATTATTATTATTATTATTATTACCATATTAATCATTATTCTCATATATATTATTTCCAAAAAGAAAAATACCATAAACCAAAAAGGAAAGAGGGAGTTAGGGTTTCAAAATAATTTTTATAAAAAGGCCCTTTGCTTCTCTTCTAAAGGGGGCGCTGCACAAAAGAAAAACAGCCGGAGAAGCCAAGAGCGCAGGCCAGCACTGGGGGGCAGAACCAAAGAAAAAACCAAAAAAAAAATACCCTATCCTCTCCTTCTAGCCTGGCATTCATCTCCTTCATTCCCACTCTCCGTCTCATGCCTCCTTTTCTCTGTTTTTTTCCCATACAGAACAGCCGCCCAGCAATCATCCCGGCCAATCTCCGGCCACTCCTTGCTCTGGCAAGTCTCTCGAACACCAACAGACAGCCCCGGAGGGCTTCTCCAGCCTCCAGCCGAAGCAGCACTGCTGTGAGCAGCCAACATCCATTCACCGAGCCAAACTCCCCTACAGTAGCAGCAGAAGATCCGTCTGCAACCGGCCACCTCCGTCCCCATCCGACCATCATCTGCAAACAGCAACCGAGAACCATATTCGCCCAAGAACTCCTCGGCGAACTATAGCAGCAACCACCACACATGAACCCCAGCCCCCTGCCGAGGCCATCCTCGGCTCTCTGCCGCTGCAACTCTGGCCAGAACCCAGGAAACCTCCATGGCCAGCCATAGCAGCTGGCCTCCTTGCTACTCCATGCCAATAAACACGCCTACACCCACCCGCACACACACTTTTACACACATTAAAACACACACCTAAACACATGTATTTAACACACTCTTTTACACACATTAAAGCACACACCTTTACAGGAACTTTTAACACACACAGCAGGTATATACACACACACATTTTTTGTAAAGTTTGAATTTTGTTTGTTATTAACATTTACTTATATTTATTGTTTCAAGATTTTTAATAATTAACGTCCATATTTATAAATATTAATTTTTTTGTTCTCATTCTTGTAGGATTTTTCTTTTTATTGCCAAGGTAAGATTTCAATTGTAATATTTATTTTTAGTTTAAATCGTAATATTTTTATGGTGTTAATATGGTATATTTTGAATTATTAGTATTGTTGCATTAATGCCGTATATCTTGGATTTTTCCCTATTGCTATGTTAATTACGTATATATATTAGGGTTTTGATTCATTCATATTGTTCATGGTATTTTTAGAATTGTTAGGATCTTAGCATATATGGTGTTTTTAGTATTTTAATGTATATAGTGATAGTATTATAGTATTTCTATTATGTTTACATATGGTGAGATTTATTATAGTATCTTTAGTATCATAACATATATAGTATTACGGTACTTTATTACTTGTTTTGGCATTCGTAATATTCTCACTATTATTATGTGTATTGTGGTAGTGTAGTATTTTTGTTCATGCCATATATTTATATTTAGTATTTTAGTTTATTATCCTATTTTCACACATCAAAACCTCCCAGAAACTTTGGAAATATCATAAAGTATTTATAAAATCCTATAAAATTTTGAAATAAATGTGGGAGTTATTTTCATAAAATATTTTCTTGATTTTTAATCCCTATGATTTTAATGCGGGGGGTATGAGCCTTTGGGTTTCACGTACCTAAAGCTCTGAGGGGAATATATGTATATATTTATTTATTTATTTATTTTTCCTATGTATTTATAAACTCATAAAAGGAGTAATTTAAAGAATTACTAGATTAACTTAGGGATAATTTCAAATTAATTAGGTACCGTTCGTAAGAACGGGCGCGTAGGGGGTGCTTGTACCTTCCCCTCGCGTAACCGAACTCCTGGTCCCAACTCTGGTAATGTAAACCGATTCTACCCCTAACGGGGTAGTAATCATGTGTTCTAACCGCACTAAAGGTTAGTGGAAACTCCGATATCTATGTTTTTCCATGAAAATATTAAATTGATTTTAATTTCGCCGCCCGGGGCACACGCCCTCCCGGGACGTCGCGACACTTGTTAGTCAAGACGGGGACGTAGACAGTTTGGCCGAACATCAATAACATATCGCGTGTATAGTTTACTTTTTCCGCACTTTACTTTACTGCACGTGTATGTTTATTTATTAATTGCATAGACTAACCCTAGGTTGTGTAATACTATTGTTAAACCAGTTGACCTAGGTGATAATTTTTTAAATACCCAATTCACCTCCCCTCTTGGGATTGCACCAAAGCTAACACATACTTCCCTTGACTTTTATAGGAAATGATGTTAATGAATATATATACCTAAAGATTAATGAGAATAATATTCTTTTTGAGTATCAATGCAAACCTCCATATCTCCCTCAGATAACACATCATAACTATCCCTACACACCACACCCTCCTCATCCTCCTCTCTCTCATCCACCTCCTCCACCAAAAACACCTCCCCATCCTTATCCTTTCAACTTCTCCCCCTCCCCCCCTCATAAAAAACTTTGATTTCCCGGGCAATCCTGGAACAACCTCCCAGTTCTACCTACACCCCTAACACCCCTGACTTATGATCTTGAAAACATTCGAATTTCTCTCCACTATTCTTCTCTACTAAATTAACTTCATCCACTTTTTGAATACCCGCATTACTAACTTCATTCAAAACTTCTTTATTTTTCTCATTCATATTCAAAGAACCACTCACGTCTCCATCCTTCTTCTCCTCCACCCTTTGATCCTAAATCTGCAAAACAGGACCTTCCTCTTCAACTATCATATTTTTTTTTCTACCCACTTCTTTCCAAACCATCCCATCTCCCTCCTTCCTCATACCTACCTTCCTTTTATCCTTAGGCTTAACTCCAAACCGGCATACCACATCAGTGTGACCTTGCCTACAATATTTATTACAATAGAAACCCCTCTTCTCATATATTATTCTTTGCCAACTCTACTTTTGTCCTACCACCAACGAAAAACCCTCCATAGGATTATTCTACAAATTCATTTCAACACATAATCTTACACCAATGGCTCGTGTTCTATATAATGTGGCATTATCCGTCCCCAAAAATCTACCAAATCTAGTGGGCAAATTCTGTAAACAGTTCATTTTATATAAATGTAAAGACATACCTGGTAAGAAAATCTACTAAAGTGCGATCAATGGCTCCTTGTTGACATTAAAATTCACAAACCAATTAAATAGCCGAAATTGGCACCCTGCCACCCATCTTCCTTCTTGTGTCCATGCATGAATGTAGCTTTTTTCATTTACCAAATGCAACAAAACATTATAGTTGTCCATAAAGTTTATTATTGGAGCTTCGGAGAGACCCCAAGATTGGATAATATGTCTCCGAAGGACATCGATAGACGGCCCTGCAGAAAGAAATTTAAGCACCAACGCAAACTTCAAATCCTCACCAGTCTTTTCCATCTCCACATCCAAGAAAACAAAACCTAATTCTTCATTAATCAGTTCCGGTTTCCTTGAAAGGATTTTGAATTTTGAAGATGGAATTGGCTTATTCAAAGCTTTCGCAAACGATTTTCCCCTAACGAAACCTTCTCCCTTTTTGATCTTATCATCCCCCGAACCACTCCCCGTAACCCATAAACTAGTGTCGGCACCTCCCCTTAACCCTTCGGTAACAACTACCGTAGATGGTGCGGCCATGGCTAGCAGCTATCTGTTTTCCATATTGAACACCAAAAAATAAAAAATAAAAAACCAACCTTTTGTGGATAAAGATGTCGCCTACAAACTCCTTAGCGTGCAGTGTCCCTTCCCGACGATTCACTAAACATAGTTGGACTACGTCTTCGCCATCATCGTATGTCGCCGTCACAGGTTCGCCGTCACAGCCCTAACCTTTCTATTTGCTTCTCTGCAACCGAACACTACCTCGTCGTTGCAGATTCCGTCGTCGCCGCCAACTATAACTAGGGTTTGCAAT
Source organism: Malania oleifera (assembly GCF_029873635.1). Classification (NCBI taxonomy): domain Eukaryota; kingdom Viridiplantae; phylum Streptophyta; class Magnoliopsida; order Santalales; family Ximeniaceae; genus Malania; species Malania oleifera. Next base: position 143,951,388 of record NC_080418.1, read on the forward strand.
GCCTTAATCCTCTATTGCAAACCCCCCTAAAACCTCTCTCGGCTCTCTTCACCCGTTGCAGATCCAGAGAGACGAGAGCCACTGCAATACCGGAGACAAACGCCGCTGCAACACCGGAGACGAACGTCGCTGCAACACTAGAGATGAACGCTTCTGCTAGAAACACCGGAGACGTATGCCGCTGCTACTCTCAGCCCTTCTGCCCTACTGCGAAACCCCTCTCTGCTCTCGTCGCTATTGCAGAAACGGCAGAGCTAAGGCGGCTAGGCACTGCTGGTGCGGCTTGGTTGCGGTGGCAGCAATGGTCCTTAGGATCTTGGTTTACTACATGAAACTAAAAGATTTTCTTTAGGAACTTTGGAATGAAAAACATATGAGATGTCGCATTATGTTGTACATTAAAATTTGTCATGATAGGTCTAAGAGAAACTTGATTTCTCTCTAAAGACTTGTATTTAAAAAAAAAGGTTTTTGAGAAGTTTAATATTTATAGTTTTATTATGAAAAGTTACATAGTAATCATAAATTATATTTAGTATGATTGATCAAAGGACCGTTGCGAAAATATAACACACATGTTTCTGTGCATATGCTTTATAGACGCGTCATGTACAAGAGAAAAAGGATGTGGGTGGTGACTTGTAATTATCACTCTTTTTCAGTTTATGACAACCTCATAACACATTTAGGTTCCTTAGTTATGGATAAGTTTTTTTATAAAATAAAATAAAATTAGCAAATAATAAGGGCTTTATGCAATTTAAAAGGGAAAAAAATGATATCTTTAAAAACAAATTGGACCACATGTTTGCAAATGGGGCTACCATTTGTTAATTTCTAGTTGCCTAACTAATCCAAATTGATCACTCTGCCAATACTTTTCACATCAAGGCCACAAGAATCAAGTTTTGGTTGGGGCATATAAATTTACACTAAGTTTCTTTTGGTTGTGTTTGGGTCCTTTCAGAGTGAGCGTCCTTTTGATCTTTCCTTACTGACGTCAACTCGATATGATCTTTGCCTTCAATCCAGTACTTCATGAATTCGTCACTAGAACTTGTACTAAACATGATCTGTAAAGATAGGAAACACTACGAACAATATATAGGTTAATATCATCAAAACATATAAATCATGATTATGTAACCCCCAAGGCTAACATATGAGATTGAACAAGCTTCCCACAAATGGTATCTTAATTTTTCATGATACCATACTTCCCTTGACTTTTACAGGAAAAGATGTTAATGAATGTATATACCTAAAGATTAATGAGAGTGAGTTTGTACATATATATATATGGATGGTATGCTACTTACTAGTAATGATCTTGGTTTACTACATGAAACTAAAGGATTTTCTTTAGAAACTTTCGAATGAAAATCATACGAGATGTCACATTATGTTGTACATTAAAATTTGTCATGATAGGTCTAAGAGAAACTTCATTTCTCTCTAAAGACTTGTATTAAAAAAAAAGGTTTTTGTTTATAATTTTATTGTGAAAAGTTACATAGTAATCATAAATTATATTTAGTATGATTGATCAAATGACCGTTGCGAAAATATAATATACATGTTTCTGTGCATATGCTTTAAAGACGCGTTATGTACAAGAGAAAAAGGTTGTGGGTGGTGGCTTGTAATTGTCACTCTTTTTCAGCTTATGACAACCTCATAGCGCATTTGGGTTCCTTAGTTAGGAATAAGTTTTTTTATAAAATAAAATAAAAGTAGCAAATAATAAGGTATGCAATTTAAACAGGGAAAAAATGGTATTTTTAAAAACAAATTGGACCAAATGTTTGCAAATGGGGCTACCATTTGTTAATTTCCAGCTGCCCAACTAATCCAAATTGATCACTCAGCCAATACTTTTCACATCAAGGCCACAAGAATCAAGTTTGGTTGGGGCATTAATGTGGGAGAGTCACACAGTTAAGGACTGCAGTGCAAATAAGTTATTGCTGGTGGACCATCTTCACAAGTATTGATACAGGGAGGGATGGGATTGTTATTTGAATGACTTGATATTATTAATGGGGACAATGGTAACTATTCCTATGCTACCCCTTGTTGGTCCTCAGGAACAGAGGAGGTTAGGTTAGTCAAAAGATGGTTATCGGTTCAAGAACGCAATATGACCCTACTATTTCAAGTAAGAAAAGGTAGAGAAAATGACTTGAGCCAATGTTTGAGTATCAGGCGCTAAATCAAGAATTTTGGTTGAAGAAAGAAAAATAAATAAGTAAATAAATAAACTCATTTTTTATTATATTTTTCTTTATACCAAATACTCTTAAAAATAAAAATTTATTTTAATGTAGTCATAAATTAAGAAAAATAAAATATAAATGGTGTTTAAAATCATATTTTTGTTCATTGATTTGGAATATTTTTTATTTTACTTTTATTGATAATCAAATATGAAAAAGCAAATTCTTTCATATTTTCTTTTTCTTTCTTATAATTTTTCAATTTTCAAATGAGACCCAAAAATCTCTGAAAAAAAAATTTTAGGACAGGAGGGACTGTATCTTAATAGCATATACCTACCTATTAGCTAGCTATGGGGCCATTTTATTGTATGATTGTGGATATGGGACCAATTAGGAAGTCATTAATGTATGTGTGTAAGGAATTTAAGTTACATTTGGTTTGTGGACCTATTTCTAGAAATAAAATAGTCATAATAAGTCAATTATATTTAGTTATGTAAGAAATTAAGTTGTAACTGTAAAGTAAATAACAATGTGAAATATTTTATGTATTTATAATAAGGAAGAGATAAAGAATAAATATTCCTAAATTTTATCATGAGAATGTCTATATTTCTCTCATTAAATATTGAATGAAATAATTAGAAACGAGAAATAGTTATTCTCTTGATTTCAAGATTATAAGCTATGTTTCATCTTATTTTAAGGGATAGATATCTTGTCGGACCAAACGAGTAGTTAGGACTTTTTTAAAAAAAAAAAAAAAAGAAGGGCGACGCCTCCATTTATTTATCAATATACCTTCACTTTTGAAGGAAGAATACCGTGGTTACACGACAAACAATGAAAGATAACATTGTTGTGCTGGAAATGCATGAGACGTTGAGCTGGAGACACGTTTTGCAAGTTGTGTCGCATTTGCAAGCTGTGTCATTTATCTTGATGAATGTAAGCTCTCATTTTTTTGATTTATTATAATTAATTGTAATTGATTATCAACCTTATAAATAGAGGAGTTGTGGAGAGTTGATATGTACAGAGAGGTATAGAGAAGAAAAGAGAGGAAAAAGAGAGTGTGAGGAAGAGAGAAGCTCAGAGAGTTGTATTTCTTTCCGGCGGTTTTTTAGTGAATTGTGGCGTGCTCCGTGGACGTAGGTCGATCTTGACCGAACCACGTAAATTTTTGGTGTTCTAATTTTTATGGTTGCTCACAAAAGAAAAAAATTTAAAGGCTTCCCAAAAACAACACCAACAAGCAACCAAAATAGGAGTATAAATCCAAACAAATCAAAACAAGAATTTATTTAGTTATTTGAAACAATTTTCTTTTTGATCGTCATTAACTAATTAAGAGCACTTGAGGTTCGATGCATCAAAAAATAATCAGTCAAATGCTTAATAAAAGAATAGAGGTTCATCCTAAAACAAAATAGCTACTTGACAGTTTTTTAAAAAGCATGGATTATTTTCCCTCTTTGCCTTTTCAAAGAGTAAGAAGAAAAAATACTATAAAGAATTAAATGGGGGCTTGATTCCAATTTGTTTGTTGCTTCACTTTCAAGTGAGAGGTAGGAGAATTAAATCATGGTAAGTATTTGAATGTATTGAGTAAGGAGTATACCCTTTTGGGGGCATCGCATATGCTTTTTTGGAGATCTCACAAAAGCTATTTATCAATGTTACTTATCGTATTTCTATCAAAAATGAAAAGTATGACAGAGAGCCCTAACGGGTTCTTAACTATGGTTTATCAATCTCAAATTGATTTTAAGTCGGTCAAACTACTGTTGTTCATCGGTAATCACACAAAAAACTTCTTACTATCAGCTAAGTTATGTGCAAATCATCAAATTAAACAGCTCAAAAAAAAATGCAAGTGAAAAATATATGCTTTTTTCTTTATGTAGTTTTGATTTATCATAACTCGCCACAAAAGAATCTCCCCTTAATCTCTTAAAATAATGGAGCAACTAGCCTTCCCGAAGAATCAATGCATGATATTTTAAGAAAGCACAGGAAGTGAGTGGGACCTGCGTCCTGAGTTTGAAATCTACCCCATTGCGTGTCTTGCCAAGAATAGAAAAGAGATTATTGGAGTTCAATAAATTAAGCAAGACATCAAGATTCAAGCAGTACTTGGGGTGGGTGAAGAGAATTTATGAAGCTCAACCTCACTGCAACTGTTATTCATTACACGTGAACATTATATCTATATATACACAGAGAGACACACCCACACATGCACCAAGAGGGGAGTGGAGTTGAAGGGAGCAAGCACAGGTAGCTGGCTGCAGCCATGGAAGGAGGAGGCAAGGAGCTCCATAGCTTATTGGAGAGGGAAATAGAAGAGTTGAGGAAGACTTATAGGTCTGGGAAGACGAGAGACTTGTGTTGGAGAAAGGCACAGCTAAGAGGCTTGCTCGCTCTCCTTCATGAAAGAGAAGAAGATATCTTCAAGGCTCTTAAACAAGATTTAGGAAAACATCATGTTGAAGCTTTTAGGGATGAGGTATATACATATATATATATATATTATATGGTTTATATCCTCTCTCTCTCTCTCTCTTTCAAATAATAGTTCTGCCGCCATAATTGGCTTATCCTAAAAGATTGGAATTCTCAAGTGAAGGTCAATAAAAGTTATCGCTTATTAATTATTAATAACAACGTACAGTGTTGTGCAGGTGTATATGTGCGGCAAAGAATGGAGGTGCCGTTCTTCTTTAAAAAATACTAAAAGTAAATAAAATAAAAAATAAAAAATAAAAAATAAAAAATATGTGCTGCAAAGAAGCATGGTGTAATCAAACGAGATAACACAAAATTGAATATAATATTAACTAACCTTTATAATCATTCTTCTTAAGTTGTGAATTAGATGAAGACAAGCGTAGAATTATATGTGTATTTGTTTTCCATAATTATAGAAATGTCAAATTATGTATTATTACTAGACCATAGAATTGGATGGATTGATGTGAAATCTAGTATATTGTTCTTTTTTTCTTTTTTTTGGTTAACCCGCTTAACGATTCCTGAGGGCATGCATAACCAAGCACATGGTGAATAAGAGAGAGAGAGAGAGAGAGAGAGAGAGAGAGAGAACAAAATAAAGAAGAAAAATGAGGATACGAACTAAAGAAAAGAAAATATAAACAGATTAAAAAAGTAAAAAATGTCTCATAATTCATCAAAAATTGTGAAGAGTTTGTCCTATGCCCTCAAAAAATAATTTTATAATAAACTAAAATCTCCCATTATGCCTAAAAAAAAAAACCAAAAAATTGTGGATTGAAGAATGAAGAAAACACAACCCATTTTACAATGCATTAAAATTTTTAATTTTAAATAAAAGAATGGTGGTAAATAACTGTTATAATTGAAAAAATAAAATAAAATAAATATAGATATTAAAATAAATATAAATATTGTGAAGTGTAGGTTACGTACATGCATAATTGCATATGCCAATAGTTCAGTCAATTTGTATTTTTAACCTCATAGTTAATTTTCAGTAATTTCATTACAAGGGTGTCCGGTGGCGTGCGCCGAACTACTCATAGAAAGAGTACCGATCGATCAAATGTCCAAACTGCTAATGGGACTTTGAATTTATCTGAAGATCGTTATCATCATCATCATCCCCATCATTCTTCGTTTCTTCTTCTTCTTCTTCTTCTTCTTCTTTGTTTCAATTTGCTTTCTTATTTATGTCGTGAATTTCTGCAGATTGGGGCATTAATAAAATCCATACATTTTGCTTTGGATGGTTTGAAAGGATGGATGTCAAGCAGGAAGGCGAGTCTTTTCTCTTGTTCTATACATATTGTCATTGATAAATCATCTAGGGCAGAATTCGTACTTTCCACATTTCCATGGAAATTGAATCATCATCGTCGTGTTAGAAAGTTTCAATTTGCTTTAAAGGGTTCTCGTATTTTCAATTTAGCAATGAAATAAACATCAACTTGAGTTTTGGGTTGATTTGATGTAGGTGAAATTGCCCATAGCTGCATTCCCCTCAACAGCAGAATTAGTACCGGAGCCCCTTGGTCTCGTCCTCATCATCTCAACCTGGAATTTGCCCATTGGTAAACTAATGATTGTTTTGCAATGAGTTCTTCCAAAAAAAAAAAAAGGCAATGCCTGCATTTTGTTCAAGAGCAATGCATTATGTCATCAGCTAGCTTAGCTAGTAAAAAACGTTTTCCCTGCTCTTTAACCTCACAATAATATTTTTTTTGTATTGAAGATGATGATAATAACAATACTACTGTTATTTATGTTGAGGTGTGACTTAATGATGGTCCCTTTGAAGTCTATAAATAAGTGGGAGGTTTTGCGTATGAAGGGCAAGTCACGGTGTATTGTCCATTATATTATTATATGACTGCATTTTGGGGTTTTTCACATGGGCCTATATACATATTTCTTGCTGAGGATGAAAAACCTTGAGTTAGTTTTTATTGATAGTTAGTGGAGATTATCGCAAAGGCGTGGTGGACATAGGCACACTATTGAACCATATAAATTGTTGTGTTCTTCTTGCTTTTCTTCTATTTTTCCCCTGTCGCTCTATATGCGCATAGCCCTAGTGCATACAACAAGAACAACAACAAACCAAGCCTTAAGTCCCTTTTGGTGGGATTGGCTACATGAAACCTTTTCCACCAATTTATAGGATCATGGAAAATTTCTTTCGACAAATTTAAGGTTGTTAAATTCTTACTCTCTATCTCATTTCAAGTTATTTTAGGTCTACTCTTACTCCTATTGCCCCTCATAGTAACTAACTCACCCTTTCTCACTAGTGCACTATGTGACATATGTTGCAAGTGCCCAAACCATCTAAGTTGTCTCTCCCTTATATTCTATAGGTGCTACGCCTAACTTACCATGAATATGTTCATTCTTAATTTATCTTTTAACGTTATACAACTCATCCATCTTAGTATTCTCATCTCGGCAATTTTTACTTTTTGAATATATTATTTCTTAGTCGCCCATATAGCATAATTGGTCTTATAGTCGTCTTATAAAACTTTTCTTTTAATTTTAAGGGTATTCTACGATCACACAGCATACTTGATGCGCCTCTCCATTTTACCAATCTACTTTAATTCTATACATTATATTTTCTTCAATTTCTCCTTCAGCTAGCATAATGGATCCAAGATATCAAAATCTACCAATGCTATTAATTTCTTCATCATCAAGTTTAATCTTGTCTCTAATATTCCTCCTACTATGACTGAAATTACATGTCATATATTATGTCTTAACTCTAGATTCTAGAACTTCCCTCCATAATTCAAACTTAAATTCTACTCCACCCTTAATTTCATCAATCAAAACAATATCATCTATAAATAACATATACCGTGGCACCTCATTTTGGATAATATTAGTCAATTCATTCATTACTAAATCAAAAAGATAAGGGTTCAAAGCAGATCATAAAAGAACACCTATTGTGATTGGAAATTCTCTAGTCTCTCCACCTATAGTCCTTACATTAGTCGTTATTCCATCTTACATATCCACAATCACATCAGTATACCTACTATACACACCCTTTTTTTCTAAAACCCACCATAGAACTTCCTAGGTACATTATCATACGCTTCCTATAAATCAAGAAATACCATACGTAAGTCCCTCTTCTTTTCCCTAAACTTTTTCATTAATCTTCTCAAAAGATATATAGCTTCCGTAGTAGATCTCCCAAACATAAAATCAAATTGATTTTCTGAGACCTTCGTTTCTAACCCTAATCTTTGTTCAACTACCCTTTCCCACAATTTCATTGTATGATTCACGAGTTTAATTCCACAATAGTTATTCCATACTACCCTTTCCTCCATTTGTCTCGCATTCTCTTAGTAAAATTAATATTCCCCATAATTAATATTCATACTGAAATTAATCATAATTTAGGTGGTGATGGTGGTAGTAATAATAATAATCATTATTATTAGTTTGTAGAAATGTCTTTTGTGTTGATTAAATTATTGATATTCTTATCATCATGTAGGACTGTCATTAGAACCATTGATAGGAGCAATAGCTGCAGGGAACACAGCAGTTCTAAAACCCTCAGAGCTGGCTCCTACTTGTTCTTCTCTTCTAGCAAATGCCATTCCTTGTTACCTTGATGACAAAGCTGTCAAAGTTATTCAAGGTGATGCCAAGATTGGTGAACAGATCCTTCAGCAAAAGTGGGACAAGATCTTCTTCACTGGTATTCCATCATCTTATGTTCTTAACCCCTCTTTCTTTTGTTGTGATGTTTGTGAATTTTACTTTCTTCTATTAGTTTTTGCTATTCATCACAAGAAAATATCACAAGTGATGTGGCAACCCATCATTTGTTAGAATTAGTTAACTTTTTCACTCTCAATAAATTATAGCAAATCATGTGATGCCACATTACTTGTGATTTGCTCTTGTGACACTTTTCTTGTGATAAATAGAGTTTTCCTTATTCTATATGGCTGCAGGAAGTGTGCAAGTTGGACGTATTGTTATGGCTGCGGCTGCTTATCATCTAACACCAGTTACTTTAGAGTTGGGTGGGAAATGCCCGGCAGTAGTTGACTCCTTCTCCAGTTCTTGGGATAAGGAGGTAAATGCATAGAACTATGTGAGAAGATGGTTTTGTAAAAATATGAAAAAGCATCTACTTTCAGCTGGCCACACTGAGTTAAAACAATGCTTGTAGGAGGCCTTGATCATAACTCATACCACTTAATCATAACTGATTCCACATTGATCATTGACCTTTTCTTTTTTCTTTTTGGTGCTAGATGGCCATAAAACGAATTCTTAAGGGGAAATTTGGTGTTTGTGCTGGTCAAGTATGTATTGGAATTGATTATATTCTTGTGCAGAAAGAATTTGCCTCGACTTTGGTATGAACATTAAATTTAGTCATATTTTTTGTTTGCGTCCAATATTGTTTCCATGTAACTTCGCATTACTTATATTCTTCCATCAGGTGGAATTATTGAAGGTCATGATCAAGAAGATGTACGGCGAAAACCCGAAAGAATTGAACAGTGTCGCAAGGATAATCAACAAGCAACATTTTTTTAGATTGAGGAATCTGCTAGATGATCCTACGGTTAAACATTCTATTGTCCATGGGGGTTCATTAGATGAAGATGATCTGTATGACACATCTCTCTCTTTTTTTATGATCCTATTATATTCCTTAACTTTTGTTTGCAAAAGCCCAATGTATTAATGACATAGATAAAGATGTCCAATGGTTGACAATATTTTAATTTACTGTCAAGATTGTTTGATGAGTTCATTTAATTGCAGGGCGTTGGAATTTGGATATCTAGGAATCCTTGAATGAATCCACTGTGTCTTTTAACCTTTTTTTTTCTTTTTCTTTTTTTGATGTCTACTTGAATGTCTTTGTTCGTGAACCTTAACTTCTAAAAATGTCTACATGATTTCAGTATAGGCATCCTATTTTATATATAGCATGACTGGACCAATCCTATAATCTTTCTTTTTTACTGAAATAATTGACTTGTGCATATTATTATTGACTGGCAGATTCATTGAGCCTACAATCTTGGTGGATCCCCCACTCACGGCTGCGATCATGACCGAAGAAATATTTGGTCCACTGCTTCCAATAATTACGGTGAATATATACACACTAAAAACACATACATATATCTTATTTTTTTTCATGTCCCTTTCACAAAGACTTTTCTGAAATCACATCAATGGAAAATAAAATTTTAATAAAAAATAGTTAGTAGTGGCACACATTACATTTAAAAAAAAAAAAAACCCCGAATTAGAGGTTTTTAGTTACAATGATCTTACACTTGCTTGGACAGTTGAAGAAAATTGAAGACAGTATTGAGTTCATAAACTCAAGGCCTAAGGCACTTACTCTTTATGTCTTCACCAAGAATGAAAGATTCAAGCAAAGAATTATATCCGAGACATCTTCAGGAGGTGTGACATTTAATGACACGCTAGTTCAAGTATGTTATCAATAATCCAAACTATTTTCATTCCATGCCTTTTATTTATTTAAGGATTAGTAGAAAATGGTTAATATCTCAACGAACTGGTTGCCCAATCTATATGTGAGTTTAAGGCCTTTCCCATTTGTCTCCCACATATTGTGAAGTGCATGAAATATTAGTACTAAACATAATATCACATGGATAATGTGCATGGTTGTGTTAGAAGCCACCAGCCCGTTATAATACAAGCATCGAAGAAGGCATCAACCAAGGGAGGGAAAAAAACATAGGAAGCACTTGCACCTTTTCAATGTCATTATATCCCATAGAAATTCCAAATATATGTTCTAGCTGTTTTTGTCTCGTATATGCATGATTGAGCACTTCTTATGGCCCAAGAATTCAACTTGGAAATTCAAAAATTCAGCCTTGTCTGTGTATCCTAGCTTTCAATTGCACCCTTGCAAACCAGCTAGAATTCCATTGTCCATTCACTATGAAATTTTGGGTGGAAAAATAAAAAATGAACATGCATCCATGACCAAGTTATGATTCATGACTTGACAATACCAAAGTTCTTCTCTTGATGAATTACCTGCATCTTAAATGATTAATGCTTTCCAGAGGCCTGGATTATATACTGCTATGATTGCATATACCTTTATCTAAATGTCTTCGTGTGTCTGAATAGTTTATATATGCTGTGATTGCAGTATATTGCTGATGCTCTCCCATTTGGAGGCATTGGGGAAAGTGGTTTTGGCAAGTATCATGGAAAATTCTCATTTGATGCCTTCACCCATGAGAAGCCAGTCATAAGGAGAAGCTTCCTCACCGAGTTCTGGTTTTCGAATCCTCCATGGAATGACTATAAGCTGCAACTCCTTAGGTTAGCATATAGGTATGACTATCTTGGGATACTTCTCACCATGCTGGGCTTGAAGAGGGTTCGATTAGAGTGACCAGTCATCTTCAATATTTCTCCACATCTGACAAATACACATCGCCTACATGAAGTTATCGACAAACTCACTGCAAAAATACACTGGGAGATTACTTTTTCAGTATATTTGCAGGGAATGTTCTTCTGTCCCCTTGTGTGTGTGTGTGTTTATTATTAGTTGAGCCAATTGCCAAATTAATTGTAGGAGAAAAATGTGATGGGGAATGTTTCCATAATCCTTGACCCCAAAAGTGATCTATCTATCTATCCATATATGAAGAAAATTATGCTGGTTTCTATGTTTACTCGTGGTGTTTATTTCTATTTTTTTTTTGGACATATTTCTACAAGAGTATCAATCAAATACAATAACTAATAGTGATAAATGAATATACCATGCCTCATGTAATTGGTCTATAATACCTTTATATTTAACACATGAATATCTATTACTGCTTATACATAATGATTTGTAGCGTTTTGTGGTCTCCATTTGGTTGTGGCACAATCTCTTGCCAAAGAAGGTCAGCATATGTGCATGGAAAGCTCGTTTTAACAACTTCCCGTTGGTGACGCCTTGAACCCGCCAGGTGGGATCCAGGTGACACGTGTTCCATTTACCTGTATTTGATACTATAACATCAATTACATAGCGAAAAAATAAACTAAGATCCTTTATAACATACTAAAGTTCTATATATATATATATATATATATATCCCAAAATAGTATTCTCTAACATTCAGTATTCACAAATATACAACTCAGAAATCATAAATATTATACAACCCAAAAATATATTCAAAGTTATACGCTCTCTCTCTCTCTCTCTCTCTCTCTCTCTAAACTGCTGAGCTCGATCACGCGGAGGTCTTGAAAAAGATGAAACTCATATTGAGTAAGACACATCTTAGTAAGACGGAATAGATTAATACCAGTGTGTGGCTATCATGAGGTTTGTGTACAACATATCATCAGTAGTTAATTACCCACAATTATGAAATCATTTTATGTCCCTACTCACACACATACAATGTATTTTATTAAGGAGAGTTTCTTAAAGATTAGAGTGATTATCCGTCTATACAAGTAGCACCTCTTTGCTCTGATACCTTATGCAATCGAGTATGGCTACAACTCAAGCTTAGTAGGGCACTTACCTTATTCAATAAGCCCTCAGGTGGATAGTTTGTTTCGTATTCACACATATTCACACAATTATTTATCAACAAAGGTTCTCGAGGATAGGAAAGATTACTCACCCATACAAGTAACTTTCCTTTACCCTAATACCTTATGCAGCCCGGTATGGCTACATCTGATACCTATTAGAGCACTCGCTTTTCTCAGCAAACCCTCAAGATGAGAGTTTACCTCGCCCCAAATACACATAATACTACTATATATAATACATTTAATACTACAGTTCACATTCGGTGAGATTGAGGTGTTACATATCGTCGTCCCTCAATCCAGCCATACACATTGGACACTCGCTGAGAGGCCTTACGTATCGTCGTCCCTCACAGCAAGCCCTTGGGCTAACTCCCGAGAATCAGGGCGTTACGTCTCGCCGTCCCCCTTTGCCTTTCACAATAATCGTCATCGTGGCGTTACGTATCACCGTCCCCCCGAGATATTTCTTTTTATTATTACCTTGACAATACCAGTATTTTCACAATTTCCAACTGTTCACATAATTAGTATTCACATATATTTCAATGCACAATTATATAATATTCATTGGTTAAATCAATAATTATGCATTTAGAACTCACTATTAGATGGATAAACACTGTCATCCTTCCCCCCCCCCCCCAATGACGGGTTGTGTGGCCCGTAGGCTAGACTTAATCCTAGTCGGCCCATCAGAGTTAAATCAATAACAACCTCTTTAGTCTGTAAGTTAAATTGGTTGTTCCCGTACTGGTCTAGACTTCAGGGGGATTCTACCCTTCTCAGCCCAATCGATCATCTATCCTTCATACTCTCTCTAAGACGTGTGGGTGCACTAACTCTTCAGAAATCACGCGCAACAATACTGTGCCTACTATGGTCTACCAGAGTTCTCAAATCATACATTGCAATTTAACATTCACATCCTGCTCTGATTAAACAATTCATATGCAGTATAAACCCAATACATTTCATTATTTCCAACATGTCATACATATATCTCAACTCAACTCAGTATATTCATTTTACACATGCCACACAGTTTAAATAATACACATAATTATATCATCTAAAATAATCAGCCAACCCATGTTTATCATCTATTTTACTGAAAATACACATCATTACTTTAATCGTTCCATTTTCGCAAATAATAACTAATAACACTGCCCTAGGCTAAAAAATCTTAGTTTAAACAATTGGCTTTCAATACTCATAGGATGATCATATAAATACACAAATAATTTTCATTTTAACCAGTGAAATTTACAAATCTACTGGATTAATCTATTCCCCTTACCTAATTTCCTGAACTACGCCAGCAGGGACCCCGAAATGATGTATGCGGTGCTCACCCAAACCCTAATTCAATAACCCTAGTTTATTAACTCAAACCCCAGATCAACAATTATTAAACATCCCCAATTCCATACATCCCATTTAAATAGTCATAAACTAGACAAACAACTCGTTTCTATCCACTCCACTAAACTTGTAGAGAATTTCCTCTAGATCCTCATAATAACATCTGATCATCGAATCAAGCGATGAACGGCAAGAAATCGTAGAGAGAGGGTGAGGAGCGTTGTTTTAGAGAGAGAAAGTGAGGAATTTAGGTTTTCTTAATGAGGAAGAAAAGTAAAATTCTATTTAGAGGTCAATGACTCGGCCAACCTCGTCGACGAAATGACATCTTCGTCAACGAGTTGCAGAAGATTGTTTGTCGACGAAAGAAGGACTTCGTCGACGTACCCTAAACCTGAATTTTTTGTAGTTTTGGATCTCTTCGTTGATGACACCTAAACTTCGTTGACGAATCATAGAAGGGCCTTTGTCAACGAAAATAGGGGATTCGTCGACGAAGCCTACTGTTTTTTTTTTTAATTTTCCCTTTCTTCATTACTTTATTATTTTTCATAAATAAATTTTTCGGGTTGCTACACCGTTGGATAAGAAATTTCAATCCTTGGGAATTGCTCTTTCTTCTCAGTGTAGCTGTTGCGAGCTAGGGCAAACAGAAACCTTGAATCATGTGTTTTGTTCGAGCAAGATTGCTGTGAAGGTTTGGGATTTTGCCGCTACAGCCTTGGGGGTTCCTTAAACGACTGTAGTTTCTTGGATTTGTTGTGTACAACAATGGTTTAGTTATGCTAAGAAATCGATTCAGAGGGGTGTAACCATTGTTATCTTGTCGAGTTTAATAATTGGAGACTTTGGGTGTGTCGATGTGGATTTCGAATGGAAGGTGCTAAGGAGTTAGCTGAAGGAGTTTGGTTGGAAATTAAGGTATGGCTCAGGAGGATTTCAGAGAATATGAGATCAAGTGGATCATTTTCCACTCGGGATAGCAAAGTACTAAGTGCTCTTGAGATTCCAATTATCACTCCGAAGGCATAGACTCCCTGTGTTGTTAGGTGGGGGAACCCTCGGGTTGGGTCCGTAAAATTGAACGTAGATGGTAGTTGCCATGGGAACCTAGGGACATGTGGAGGGGGTGGTGTGATTCGAGATTGCAGCGGGGCTTTCCTGGATGCTTATTCTTCCTTCTTTGGCTATGGCACTAATAATAAAGCTAAACTTAGGGCTCTGACGGAGGGGCGCAAATGTGTAAAGAGATGGGTTATATGAATGTGGAGAATGAATGTGACTCTAATGTAGTGGTTGATTGGGTTCATTCTCGGAGATGCATGGTATGGTATTTGTGGGATTTTTGGGAAGAGCTTCTTGAGGTTCTTTCCATGATTAATTTCACCATTGCTCACTAATTTAGAGAAGGAAATAAGGTTGTGGACTTCTTGGCACGTCAGGGAGAGGAAGGCACTACTATGAGATATCTGGAGTTTGCTTCTTTACCTCCTCTAGTTAGAGGCATGACATGACTTGACAAAATTGGTCATCCTAATTTAAAAGTCTAATGTGTCGTTTTGTCTTCGTTTCGTTTTCGTTACATTTTGTTTCTATCTGTTTGTAACTTGCTTTACTGGAACCACGGTATTCCTCCACCATAAATGAGGAGTTTTCAAATAAAGAAAGGAGGTGTCGCCCTCTTTTATGGAAAAAAAAAAAAAGTGGTCTCCATTTTTTTACCTCTTAAAATATTGTTGACTGACTTAGAAAAAAATTAAGTAAATTGTAAAATAAATAAAAATTGAAAAATATAAACTTACGAATAAATTAAATGAATATATATTACTCACCCACAAGTTTCCTATGGTTATTTTCTTATAAATCAAGCAAACAATCAAATTATGTCACACCATTTACTAGAACTTCCTAGTGGTGTTCTAGGTATATTAGGAAAATCAATATGCATTTTTCTCCCCATGGTTTGTTGTTTTATAAATAATTGGGTGGCCCTTTGGTCCTAGTAGCAATATATCTAAATCATTAGAAAATGATGATTTTGCTTGATGGGAAAGATCAAAATATATTATTGTCCCTACTTGTATAGAAATTTTTAAATAATCATTCAATTTGTCACACTAGTTGCACTCGAGATTTTGTGAGTAAGCAAGCTACTTAAACATGTAATATTATTTACTTCTATAAACATGTACTTTGTTACATAGTAAAAGATTTATCAAAGAGAGTTGATTGCTAAAATATGCTCATTGCATATTTCATTTACAATACTCAAGAATATATACAAGTAGGAAGGAATCAAGTAGTTACAAAGCTAAGAGGGAATAACAAAATAAATGCCTACAGTTACGAAGAAAGAAAGGAAAATATGCCTTCAGTTATAGGGCATTGTTATGGTACTATAAGAATCATGTACAATTATGCTAATACGCAACCCTCGAGGCCAATGGTGTGTCAATAACATTGAGGTTTGACCAAAAATGGAGAAATTTGTCAGAGACTAGAGGTTTGGTGAAAATGTCTGCAATTTGGTCTCGTGAGCTGAGAAAGGAGACTGCTAAAGATTTTGCTGCCACACGGTCACGGACAAAATGAAAATCGATGTCCATGTGTTTTGTCCGAGAGTGATAAACAGGATTGGTTGCAAGGTAAGTTGCACCAATGTTGTCACACCATAAGATTGGAGCACGGGAGAGAGAGATCTGGAGCTCACATAAGACTGTTTGTAACCAGATTGTTTCAACTGCAGCAGTTGCAATGGAGTTGTATTCAGCCTCTGTGCTCAAGCAAGCTACTATTTTATGCTTTTTGGAACTCCGTGACATCAAATGCTTGCCAAGAAAAATGCAATATCCACCTGTTGATCGACGGTCATCAGGATAGTCGGCCCAATCGACATCAGAGTAGGTTTGAAGATTAAGGGAGGAGTTGAAGGGAAACATGAGACCATGATTAATGGTTCCTTTAAGGTACCGCAAAATTTGTTTAACAGCACTCCAATGGGAGACTTTGGGATCATGCATGAACTGACAGACTTTATTTACTGAGAAACTGATGTCTGGCCAAGTGTAAGACAGATACTGAAGGGCTCCAACAGTGTTTCTGAAGAGTGTTGGGTCATCAAATGAGGGAGAATCAAACGGAGACAATTTGAGGGAGGCTGCCATTGGGGAGGACATAGGTTTGGCATGTAGCATATTACTACAATGGAGCAGATCCTTGATGTATTTTTGCTGAGTGAGTAGAATACCATCCTGTAGATAATCAATTTCCAGACCCAAAAAATAGGACAAGGGTCCCAAGTCCTTCATATGGAAGGCTTGATTGAGGGCGGCAATGAGGGAGTCAATGGCAAAGTCATGAGATGAGGTAATAATAATATCATCAACAAAGACCAACAGATAAATTTTCATAGGACCAAGAGCAAAAATGAACAAAGAGGGATCAACTTTGTAAGCAAGGAAACCATACCCAAGGAGCCAAGAGCTCAGTTGAGCAAACCATGCTTGAGGAGCCTGTTTGAGGCCATAGAGTGCCTTCTCCAGTTTGCACATATAATGGGGATGCAGGGGATCAATGAAGCCTTGCGGTTGTTGCATATAAACTGTATCTGACAAGTCATCGTGAAGAAAAGTGTTTTGAACATCAATTTGTCACAGGGACCATCGTTGAGCGAGGGCAAGTGAGAGGACCAACCGGATGGTAGGGGCCTTAATAACCGGACTGAAGGCGTCATGGTAATTGACCCCTTCGCGTTGATTGAAACTTTTTGCAACCAAACGTGCTTTTCGCCATCGAATCGTGCCATCGGTGTTGTATTTGGTTTGAAAGATCCACCTGCAGCCAAGAATATTAGAAGAGAGGTTGGGGGGAACCAGAGTCCAAGTGTGATTTTGAATGAGAGCAATGTACTCAACATTCATGGCAGAGCACCATTCAGGGAACTTGGAGGCCGCGGAGTAGCTGAGAGGAGTGTCAAGAGGGACGACTTGAGTGGTGAGACAATGACAAGGAGGATACGAAACCATACCATCAGTTAAGATCTGAGGACGCAATGAATGAGTTTGAGCACTTGTGATGATAAGGGATCGAGGTGGAATAAGGGTGTGGGAAGGTGGCTAAGATGGAGGAGAGGGATTAGAGTTTTCTGGGGTGATCGGGAATGGAGACATCGCATTAGGCAATGATAGGCTGGTAGCGATGTTGGGTAGGAGCGGTGATGGGCTGGTAGGGGAGGGGGCCGAATTTAGGGGGTATGAGGGAGATGGGCCTAGGCCTAGAATAGATGGAAAAAGAATAGGAAGATGGACAGTGGAAAAGGGTGGGGGAGAGGAAGTGGGCTGGGTCGAGGGATTATTAAAGGGAAATGATGCTTCATTGAATAAAACATCCCAGGAGACGTACAATCTGTGTAATCACCTAGAAGATTAAATAATAAAATAATTTGGAAATGAAATGGATTAATGGGTGATAAGGGGAAGAAGGAAGGATTTTTAGAAGGATAGCAGGTCTCGTCGACGAGTGTCCTTCTCAAGCTCGTCGACAAACTCCAGTTCCTCGTCGACGAAGGAATCCCGAGAGAGTAATTTTGAAACTGTGAATTTCATCAACGAAGGTATCTTCTCGTTAACGCAATCTCTACAGTGCC
This sequence comes from Malania oleifera, assembly GCF_029873635.1. NCBI lineage: Eukaryota > Viridiplantae > Streptophyta > Magnoliopsida > Santalales > Ximeniaceae > Malania > Malania oleifera. The sequence goes on from NC_080418.1 coordinate 143,969,733, forward strand.
TCGTCGACGGACCCACGTGTCTCGTCGACGAAGCCCTACCTATAAATAGAGTTTTCTTTCATTTTTCAACGAGAACTCACGAACGTTCTTCTCTCTCTCTCTCTCTCTCTCTCTCTCTTTCTCTCTCTATATGTATATATATATATAATGGTTTTCCAGCCTTCTCTCTTCAATTTCAGGCTGGATTTGACCCGTTTTGACGATCTGGAACCACCACGAGGTTCGTAGGATCATTCTCTACAAGGCTGTAGGAGCTGATCATTGGTTTGAGGGGTTTGGGAAACATCCCAAAATCAAGGTAAGTGAATTATTTTGGGATTTTCTTAATGAATAATGTTATTTGGAGCCTAGGAAGTAGTAAATAGGTGTTTTTTCTTAAGATTTGAGTTAGTTGGAATTTATTTTAATTAAAATAAGATTTTTGGATTCAGGGTCCAAGTGAACGATGTGGATATCGGTTCGAGGATCCTACCAGCGTAGTTCGAAAGTCAAGCAAGGGGAAATTATATATTAAAGCGGATTTTATGAAATTAAAAGGGACACACAGAAGGTCTTCGTCGATGAACGCTTTGTATTCGTCGACGATGCTGTATATTAGACTTGTCAACGAGGGTGTAATTCGTCAACGAGAAAATACCAAGAGAGGTTTTGGGTGCCTTTGAATTTCGTCAACGAGGAGAGAGCTCGTGGACGAGTTGTCTTCATGACTTTGTCGACTAGGTGACGTGACTCGTCGATGAAGGCCGCAGTATAAATAGTGGTTAAATGCGATTTTTAGCTTAATTTGGCCGCAGAATTCCTCTCTCTCCCTCCCTTCGGTTCCCCTTCCTTTTCTCTCAATTTCTGGGTCCGTTTGCCGCCGGATTGATGATGTGAAGCCACCAGGACACTCCTAGGAAAGTTCTTTGCAAATCTGCTAGAGGGGATTGTCGGTGGGTCGAGATTGGAATTCATCTCAGATTTAGGGTAAGGCTTTCTACTCAATGTTTGGCTTTTTGACAGTTGTAGAAAGTGTAGTACGCATAGAAATACTGAACTTTAGTTCTGGGGAATGTTGTTTTCAGGGTTTTGAAGGGGGAACCCTATGGGTGCAGGAGTATTTCTCTCAGGGGCTTTTCAGGAATCAAATAAGGGGACAAACTAAATTAGTTATTTTTATGAAATGTATGTATGATATTACAGTATCTGATTTTAGGAAAATAAATATACTTATACGTGTTTTATATTTGGGAAATACTGCTAAAAATGATAATATGTTAAATATACGAAAACCCTATTTCGTGTGGCATGAGTAGAAATTATAATGAAATACAATTTTTCTAGGAATATGATAAAGATATGGATTTTTTTTTTATAATATGAAAAACCGGCATACGGACCGAGATTTTTATATGTTTTGTCGGCGTATGGGTCGTGCTATGTATATGATTTGCCAGCGTATGGGCTGAGTTATGGATATGATTTTTTGGCGTACGAGCTGAGCTATGGATATGTTTGTCAGCGTACAAGCCGAGCTATGGATATGATTTGCCAGCGTACGGGCCGAGCTATGGTAAAATGTGAAATACCAACGTACAGGCCGATGATTTTCATGCTATACGTATATATGTAAAATGATATGATTGATTTAATAATTAATGGTATGAAATATCCATGTGTCACAGTTTCAGTACATGATATATGTTATCAGAACCTAGTTGACTTGGTCTAGGCTAGCACTTGCACGGTACCGATGTTATGTGTTCATGATTTATCATGATATTTGTGTTAACGCCGTTGTACGGAGTGGTGTGAGATTGGATGGTCGATGTAGTTTTAAGAAGTGCGAGCGCCCCTGGTGTACGGACCAGGTTTGGCAGATCCATCGGGCTTATAGACTATACTTTTAACTTGGCAGTGATCGGCCAACCATTGTCAGGTTCCGCCTTCGGGCCACACAACCTAGTCATGTGGGGATAATACATGACAACAGCCACCTAACCTACCAGGATTGTTTTTGTATTATTATTATATGAGATGAATTATGTTATGGAAACCATTATGTTCTGCCATGTTTTGATTATACATGTTTTCCCAGAAATGATATATATATAGTTTTACTGGTTATGTTTATGATTATATTTATACCACAGAAATGATTATATTTCACTTACTGAGAGGTGTCTCACCCCGAATTTCATAAACATTTTAGGAGTCCCTGATAGGAAAGCGGGTAAAACTCCGCTGATATAGTTCTATTGATCTGCCCTCTCTGAAGGGTAAATTTTGATGGGAACGGTTGGGATTTTTGTGAAAAATGTCCCTAGGTCTTTCTTTTTGGGATGTATATACTTAAATACAATGGATGTAGTAACTCTGGTATTGTGATGGATGATTTTGTGTTTATGATATGATGATTTTATATTTCCTGTTGCTTAAACTTCCGTTATGTGTTTCTAATGTATCCCTAGTACCCACAGGTCCAGGTGGATTATAATCAACTGGATTATTATATTAAGGAAAGAAAAAATCTATGAAAATTAAGCAGATCGTCACAGTAGCTGCATAACGTATTAGAGCAGAGGGAACCTACTTGTATGGGCGGGTAGATTTAGGGCCTTTGCGAGTAAACCATTGTTGAACTGAGTGAGTACGAGATCAACTTAACATTTGAGGGCTTGCTGAGTAAGGTGAGTGCCCTAGTATGCTTTAATGGTGACCTTTGTGTTGCTTATGTATCAGAGCAGAGGGATGCTACTTGTATGGGCGGGTAATCACCCCTATCCTTGGGTAATCTCGGGGGTTAAATCTTTACTTGTGATTGATTAGGTTTAGAGAATGTTTTCAGTGTTATGTTAATGATTTGAAAATTTATTTAAAATGATATTTATATACCTCATATTAGCCACATGCTATTTTAATATGTATATTTCTTCCCTTACTAAGATGTGTCTCACCCGAATATGATTATTTCATTTTCAGGACATCCTCGGGGTCGAGCTTAAGGAGCTCGAGGGTTTATAGTCTTTTTAGAATTGTAAAAGAGAAAGGGTATATTTTTGTTATACTGTGGGATTGTAATAAGTTTAAGTATATGTTTTATATTTTATGTCGTTATGTTTTAAGGATATTGAGTAAGGAATGGTTGTGAAAATACTGAAATGTTTTGGGAGTTATGTTGTAAGAACTCGAACCGTGATAACTAGGTTCAAATAAGAGGGGCAAATTGGGAATTTGGTATATTTCATCGACGAAGCCTTTGTTCTTCTCATCGAAGAAATTCAGAGACTCGTCGACGAGGAGAACCCGAGGAGTCTCGTAAAAACAGGAGATCCTAGACTCGTTGACGAGGCCACTGATTCGTCGATGAAGGCAATGGAAGATTCGTCAACAAGTGCGCCATTTCGTCAATGAATGCGCTCGAGTCAAAGGGCTATAAATAGGAATTTCATTTGCTTTCTCACTAAGAAACTTCAAATATCTCTCTCTCTCTCTCTCTTTCTAGATCTCTCTCTAGAACTCTCCCTACTCTCTCTCTCTCTCTCTAGATTTCTTCGCTGATCGTTGCTGGAATCAGGAATCTGAAGTTACCATGAGGATCGTGGAAGGATTCTCTACAACTTCTATAGATCAGAATCTCATTTTGGAGATTTTCAGGTTTTGGTGTAAAATCGAGGTAAGACTTGATTTTCAATTCTGATCCGGTAGTTTTGTAGGAAATTATTTTGTGAGTATATTATGTCCTATGATATGTAGGTTTTGAAACTCGGTTCGCTATTTAGGGGCCTTGGAGTTCGGGATTTTCTATTCAGGGAAAAAGTAAGGGGAACTATGTTTATATTGGTTATTTTTGAAATCGGACTCGGTTGAATTGTGGTTCACGGTCCTGTATGTGTTTTGGCTACTCATTTGAGGGGATCTAACGGGGAAACCGATGGATTTTTCTTTATTACAGTTTTGGAAAAAAAAAAAAAGGCGACGGGCTGCATCCCTGATTTTCTTGAAAACCAAGGGTATATGTTGATTTATACTGTGTTATGGGGATGGTCGTGCCTTAACTTCTTTAAACTATATTTATTTGGAAAACCATGATTTAGATTACCAAATGAGTGTGGTTTGTTTGGTTATATGAGCATGCATATGTGTGTAATATGTTGAAATGCTAGTAGGAACACGGTTCCGAAATTGTTCCAGGTACTGAGAGTGTCCGGCTCTATATCTGAAGGCGTGTGTTTATCGCCTGCCATGTAGGTAAGAGTGTACGGCTCTATATCCGAAGGCATGAGCCTATTCTGGCAGATCATGCCGAAGGGTGTGGATCCACTAGTTTAGCGTCGGTACGATGCCATAGGAGTTAGGGACTAGCCATGTGTCGATGGTATCGTGTTCGCGAGTTGGCTACGGGCCAACATAGTATGTCACGGGCCGACTTCGGGCCGATGGGTGTAACGACACCAGGATTGCTGATTATGTGTATGTGTATGTGTGCGTGGATGCACTATGGAAACTAGTACTGGATTGCATTTAACTGCATGTATGTTGCATCATGATAACACTCAAATGCCACACACCGATATAACCTGTATTCTTCCTTACTGAGAGGTGTCTCACCCCTGCTGTACGTACATTTTTACAGGTCCTTCGAGTAATAGGAACTAGCGTCCTAGTGTAAGGAGCTTAGTGGCCGGTGTACTGCGGTTAGCGCTTGGGTAAATACTAGAACTATATTTTTTGGTGGGTTGTAATTTTGAGATGTATTTGGGCACCCGTTTGTACGTTTTGATAGAGCCTGTGTACTGCTCTTATATAGGCTCTAGTATGGTACTACATATGTATATATAGAATGACCCTTTTTTCGCTGCGTATATGATTGTGTTTGGATATGTTTAGGGTGCTTGGGAACCCCACGGGGTCGGACCTTCATCCATTGTACTGTATCTTTGGATGTTTTATCGGATACAGGTACAGGTTAGATTACATTTTCACCCTTGGGTCCCATTTCGGGGTTCAGGGCGTGACAGCTTGGTATCCGAGCTAACCAGGTTACTAGATCTTGTAGACTTGGTTAAGCTTAGCTGTGAGTACATACCAGAGTATAGGATGTTGGAAATGGGTAGAATTGGTTGAGGGTTGTTCAGTTGCTAGACCGGGATTTGTCGACGGTATTCCGTGTTTTTCCTGGGATGACGATTCCAGTAAAAGTAGCGTAGATCATTGATGACTTTCATGTTGGTGTGATAGGACAGACCTAGACCTGGCAGGGAGTAGTTAACACGATTAGTGTAGATCATTGTGTTAACTATATGTGTTGTAGGGATACTGATAGATTCCTATTATGCTGCAGAATGGAGCCCAAGGATAATGACTTGGAAGTGGCTCTGAGGAGATTGCGAGTGATGAGTCCCCTTCTGTGCCTTGAGATTTGACAAGGCAGATATTATGGGAGATCGAGCGGAGTGTAAGGAGACGTGAGCGCTCTCCTACTACTATGGGTTGCACCGTTGAGAGGTTTACACGCATGCATCCTCTAACGTTCTCTGGAGGACCTGACCCAACGACAGCAGAGGACTAGATGGATAAGACTGAGAGGATCTTAGAGGTCCCGCACTGCACAGATAAGCAGCGAGTCCTTTATGCCACATTCCAGCTATCTAGGGAGGCGGGTCGATGGTGGACTGCGGTGAGTCTGCTGAAGAAGTAAACGGGTGGTCCTAAAGAGATGTCATGGAGCCGTTTCAAGGAGGTATTCTTTGACAGATACTTTCCAGCTTTTGTACGTGATGCGAAGGCAGATGAGTTTTCTGCGCTGACTCAGGGGAGTTTAACAGTGTAGGGGTATGCGGCTTGGTACTTAGAGCCGTCCCGCTGGTGGGTATCCTTCAGATCCATGAGTTCTCATTGTTGGTGGATAAAGCCGCAGTGATTGAGATCGGTATCCGAGAGAACGAAGTGGATCAGGGTTCGAGGAATAGGACATTACCTTTTGGTTCTCAGACAGGATCTCGTCAAGGATAGTGGAAGAAAAGGAGCAAGGGCTCGGGTTACCATCAGAATACCGAGCGCCAAGATTCTCAGATGAGCCAGACTAGTGGTTGTTGTACCAAATGCCACAGGTGGCATGAGGGTGAGTGCTGGTCATTTAGGGGTAATTATTACAACTATGGCCAGCCAGGCCACATGTCTCGTGATTGTCGTGCATCGAAGCGAGATGTGCCTGCATTCAGTGGGAACCGAGAAAGCAACCAGATACCTCGGGGAACCGCTCAGATGAATACAGCTCCAACCAGAGTATACTCTCTTACTCTAGCGGACGCTAAGCATGCAGGGAACGTGGTGACAAGTACCTTATTATTGCTTTCGAATAAGGCTTCTGTTTTATTTGATTCGGGTGCAACCCACTCTTTTGTATTTGTGAAATTTGTTGGATGGTGTGGGGTTGAGACCTGAGACATTAATAAGGTGTTATCTGTTACTATGTCATCTAGGAGTGTATCTTTCTGTAGGAAGATGTTGGTAGACTGCCTAGTGAAAATTCAAGGGAAGCTGCTACCGGTAAATCTTGTGGTATATGACATGTCGGGGTTCGATGTCATTCTGGGGATGGATTGGTTAATCTCCAGTTATGATGTGATCGACTGTCGTAGGAAGGTGGTGGTTTTCAGACCTCCTCGAGAGCAGGAGTACGAATTCGTGGTATCGTATGTGCATCCACCGCCACAGATTCTGTCGGCACTATAGGTGAGGAGGCTACTCTTGGATGGATGTCAGGGGTACCTAGCGTGTATGAAGGAACCACTGTGGGATGAGTTGAGACTTAAGGACATTCGGGTAGTCAGCGAATTCCCATATGTATTTCCAAATGATTTACCCGGTTTACCTCCGGATCGTGAGGTGGAGTTTGTGATAGAGTTGTTGCTTGGTAAGGCACCGATCTCTAAAGCTCTGTACCAGATGGCTCCAGCAAAACTTCGAGAGTTGAAGGAGTAGTTGCAAGAATTATTAGATGGGGGATTCTTTCGACCTAGTGTTTCGCCCTGGGGAGCTCCAGTATTGTTTGTGAAGAAGAAAGACGGGTTGATGCGAATGTGCATTGATTACCGTGAGATTAACAAGGTAGCTGTGAAAAATCGCTATCCTTTACCGCATATAGATGATCTTTTTGACCAGTTACAGCGCATACAGGTCTTTTGGAAGATCGACTTGCGGTCAAGATATCATCAGGTGAGGGTTAGAGCGGAGGATGTAGCGAAGACAGCTTTCCAAACCAGATATGGCCACTATGAGTTCTTAGTTATGCCTTTTGGGTTGACGAATGCTCCGGCAGTGTTCATGGATCTGATGAACAGGGTTTTCCATGAGTACCTGGACCGATTTGTGGTGGTATTCATTGATGACATTCTGGTATACTTGAGGAGTATGGAAGAGCACGTGGAACATTTGAGGTTAGTGTTACAAATTCTGCAAGAGAAGAAGTTATATACTAAACTAAAGAAATGTGAATTCTAGTTGAGTTAGATTGCGTTTTTAGGCTATGTGGTTACTGGGGATGGTATATCAATTGATCCTAACAAGATTGAAACTGTGGTCGATTGGGTAAGGCCGAAGAATGCATAGGAGGTTTTGGAGTTTTCTGGGACTGGCGGGTTACTATCGTCGGTTCGTAGAGGGTTTCTCTAAACTGTTTGGACCTCTTACACGATTGACCAGGAAATGAGTGTAGTTTGAGTGGACCAGTGATTGCGATTAGTGCTTTCAAGAGTTGAAGCACCGGCTGGTTACTGCTCCAGTATTGACCATTCCTTCGGGGGTGGTGGGTTTGTGATTTATAGTGACGCATCTCTGAAAGGTTTGGGATATGTGCTTACGCAGCAAGGTAAGGTAGTGGCGTATGCTTCTCGAAAATTGAAATAGTACGAGAAGAATTACCCTAAGCATGATCTGGAATTAGCTGCTGTTGTATATGCACTGAAGATCTAGTGACACTATCTGTACGGGGTGCAGTGTGAGATCTTCACTGACCATAAGAGCCTCAGGTATTTCTTCACACAGAAGGAGTTGAACATGAGGCATAGGTGGTGACTTGAATTGATTAAAGACCACGATTGCACGATCAGTTATCACCCGGGGAAGGCTAATGTGGTGGCTGATGCGTTAAGTCGGAAGTCAAGGCCTACGGTTGTATCTGCGATTGTAACTCAGTGTCACATCAGATGGGATTTGGAGAGCTCGAGTGTAGAGTTTGTGTCTGATGATCATCAGACTTTCATGGCTAGTTTGGTGATCCAACCGACCTTACTTGAGCGTATAAAAGTCGCACAGGCTAGTGATGCAGAGTTGGCAGAGTTAGGAAAAAGGTACAGCAGGGACTGGCTACGAAGTTTAACATCTCTGAGGGAGGTGCGTTGAGGTTTGGGACCAGACTATGTGTTCCAAACGATAATGAGATCAGAAGGACGATTCTAGAGGAGGTGCATCGTTCTTTGTTTACAGTACATCCTGGTAGTACGAAGATGTATCGGGACTTGTGTGAGACCTTCTGGTGGTCTAGTATGAAAAGGCAGATTGCTCAGTTCGTGGAGCAGTGTCTGACGTGTCAGAAGGTGAACATTAGAGGCCGGCAAGGCCGTTTTATCCTTTTTCTTTTTCGGTGTGGAAATGAGAGCATATTTCTATGGATTTTGTGACCAGATTGCCGCCAGTACTTCACGGGCAGAATGCTATTGGGTGATCGTGAATAGATTGACGAAATCTGCTCATTTCATACTAATGAAAGTTGGTTATCCTTTGAGTAAGCTAGCAGATTTGTATGTGCATGATATTGTGAGAATGCATGGAGTACCGGTGTCCATAATATCGAATCGGGATCCGAGGTTTACTTCTCGATTCTGGATGAGCTTGCTAGAGGCATTGGGGACAAAACTTACTTTCAGTACAACGTTCTACCCCCAGACTGATGGACAATCGGAGAGGATGATACAAATATTGGAAGATATGTTGCAAGCGTGTGTGTTGGACTTCGGTGGTAGCTGGATACAGTTTATGCCACTTGTAGAGTTCGCTTATAATAACAGCTTCTAGTCTAGTATTAGAATGGCACCGTTCGAGACTTTGTATGGTCGGAGGTGTCAATCTCCTTTGTGTTGGGATGAGGTTGGTGAACGTCGGGTGTTAGGATCTAAACTCGTGCAACAGGCGTCTGAGAAGGTGGGTTTGATCCTGGAGAGGATTAGATCAGCTTAGAGTCGGCAAAAGAGTTACACAGATATTCGCCGCCGTGAGTTAGAGTTCGAAGTGGGAGGTAAGGTATTTCTTCGTATTGCTCCGATGAAAGGAGTGATGAGATTTAGGAGGAAGGGCAAGCTGGGCCCGAGGTATATCAGACCATTCGAGGTACTTGAGCGAGTGGGTCTGGTGGCCTACAGGATTGCATTACCTCTAGCATTTTGGAGAGTCCATGATGTGTTTCACATATCCATGTTGAGAAGGTACATGTTGGATCCTTCACATGTTATTAGTTATGATGAGTTGGAAATTGGAGATACTTTAGCGTATGAGGAGATACCTGTTCAGTTTCTGGACCGTAAAGTTCAGAAGTTTCGTACCAAAGAGATACCGTTAGTGAAGGTATTGTGGCGAAACCACAAGGTTAAGGAAGTTTCTTAGGAACTGGAAACGGAAATACGCCAGAAGTATCCACAATTGTTTTGAGTATTAGTACATGATCCTACTATGGGTTGGGATAGGTAATTAATCGTCAGGAGTGTGTGTGTATTATGAACTCCTGAGACAGTTGTATATGTAACCACGGTATTCCTCCGCCATAAATGAGGGTATGTTTGTGTATGTATATGAAGGGACTACGCTATAGTGGTCGCCAGTTTTCTCTGGAGTGGTATATATGTGTTTGATTGTGTGTATGAGTCTGTGAATGAGATATGGCAAATTTCGAGGACGAAATTTTTGTAAGGAGGGGAGATTGTAAGAACCCGAATCGTGATAACTGGGTTTAAATAAACAAGAGAGGGGCAAATTGGGAATTTGGTATATTTCATCGACGAAGCCTTTGTTCTTCTTGTCGACGAAATTCAGAGACTCGTCGATGAGGAGAAGCCGAGGAGTCTCGGAAAAACAAAAGATCCCAGACTCGTCGACGAGGCCACTGATTCGTCGACGAAGGCAATGGAAGATTTGTCGACAAGTGCGCCATTTCGTCGACGAATGCGCCCGAGTCAAAGGGCTATAAATAGGAATTTACTTTACTTCCTCACTTAGAAACTTCAAATATATATATCTCTCTCTCTAGAACTCTCCCGACTTTTTCTCTCTCTAGATTCCTTTGCCGATCGTTGCTAGAATCGGGAATCTAAAGTTACCACAATGATCGTGGAAGAATTCTCTACAACTTCTATGGATCGAAATCTTGTTTTGAAGATTTTTGGGTTTTGGCCTAAAATTGAGGTAAGGCTCGGTTTTCAAATATGATCCGATAGTTTTGTAGGAAACTATTTTGTGAGTATATTCTATACTGTGATTTATAGGTTTTGGAACTCGGTTTGCTATTTAGGGGCCTTGGAGTTCAGGATTTGCTATCTGGGAAAAAGGTAAGTATGATACCCCATGGATGAAAGACTTAAAAAGATTAGATATTACTACTCATATCAACAAGGAGCACATTTCTTTTCAAAAGCTTTCCTTTAAGAACTCCATAATTAAGCGTGCTTGGCTTGGAGCAAACTTAGGATGGGTGACCACCTAGGAAGTTTTCTCAGGAAGTGTGTGCGTGAGGACAAAACACACTGAAAGGGACACGTGTTGATTTGTGGGGCCAGTCGTTAGTTTGATAAGGCCCGCCCCCCTGTTATCTGGTCCAGGTGGAGGAGGAGAGATGCAGTGCTCCCTGGCAAACCCAGGTTGGGGTGTTACAGTAAGGGGAACTATGTTTATATTGGTTATTATTGAAATCGGACTCGGTTGAACTGTGGTTCACGATCCTGTGTGTATTTTGGCTACTCATTTGGGGGGATCTAACGAAAAACTATGGGTTTTTCATTATTACAGTTTTGGGAAAAAGGGGGCAACGGGTTGCATCCCTGATTTTGTTGAAAATCGAGGGTATATGTTGATTTATACTGTGTTATGGGGATGGTCGTGCCTTGACTTGTTTAAACTATATTTTTTTGGAAAGCCATGATTTAGATTACCAAATGGGTGTGGTTTCTTTGGCTATATGAGCATGCATGTGTGTGTGATATGTTGAAATGCTAGTAGGAACGCGGTTCCGAAATTGTTCCAGGTACTGAGAGTGTCCGACTCTATATTCGAAGGCGTGTGTTTATCGCATGCCACGTAGGCAAGAGTATCCGGCTCTATATCCGAGGGCGTGAGCCTATTCCGGCAGATTAGGCTGAAGGGTGTGGATCCACCAGTTTAGCGAAGGTACGATGCCATGGGAGTCGGGGACTAGCCATGTGCCGATGGCACTGTGTTCGCAGGTTGGCTATGGGCCAACATCGTATGTCGTGGGCCGGCTTCAGGCCAATGGGTGTGACGACACCGGGATTGCTAATCATGTGTATGTGTATGTGTGCGTGTATGCACTGTGGAAACTAGTACTGGATTACATTTAACTGCGTGTATGTTACATCATGATAACACTCAAATGACACATACCGATATAACCTATGTTCTTCCTTACTGAGAGGTGTCTCACCCCTATTGTACATATATTTTTACAGGTCCTTCGAGTAACCAGAACTAGCGTCCTGGTGTAAGGAGCCTAGTGGCTGGTGTACTGCGGTTAGCGCTTGGGTAAGTGTTAGGATTGTATTTTTGGTGGGTTGCCATTTTGAGATGTATTTGGGCACCCGTTTGTACATTTTGATAGAGCCTGTGTACTGCTCTTATATAGACTCTGGTATGGTACTGCATATATATATATAGAATGACCCTTTTTCTGCTGCGTATATGATTGTCTTTGGATGTGTTTAAGGTGCCTAGGAACCCCACGGGGTCGGACCCTCATCCATTGTACTGTATCTTTGGATGTTTTATCGATACAAGTACAGGTTAGATAACATTTTCACCCTTGGGTCCCATTTCGAGGTTCGGGGCGTGACATATGTAGATTTATGGAAATACAAGTGATGGATTATAACGCATCGGACCTGGGTTCATGGGTTTGGAGCGTTACATTATGGTATCAGAGCAATGATTTTGGGGATTTCGAAAATTTAGGAAATGATTTATACTAGAGTATAGGAATGAGTTAGGATGAAAATAGGAGATGAATAGGTTAAGTACTGAGAAGTAGGTATGAAGTAGAAAAGTATAGGATTGTGTTTTGTAATTCAAAGGTGAAAATACATCGATGATTTTCTGTGATTTTTCTGCAGCAGTTGACGACATCAGAAAAGCCACGATATACCTTAAATGTTTTTGTTTTTGAATTGTGAGACTAGTCCTTATATGGAGGTTTTGGATTATTATTAGGTTTAATTTAATGAAGAATAATTGAATGACTTATATGATGATACGTATGTTGAGTTCCTATGATGGTAGTTAGTAAATGAATTTGAGTAATGTAAAAGGATGATTAGTTAGTAAAATTTCGAGGAAGAAATTTTTTTTAAGGAGGGAGAATGTAATAACCTGAAAGATTAAATAAATAAATATTTGGGAAATGAAATGGATTAATGGGTGATAAGGGGAAGAAGGAAGGATTTTTAGAAGAATAGCAGGCCTCGTTGACGAATGTTCAGTTCTCATCGACAAGTGTCCTTCTTAAGATCGTCAACGAACTCCAGTTCCTTGTTGACGAAGGAATCGAGAGAGAGTATTTTTGAAACTCTAAATTCTGTCGACGCAGGTATCTTCTCGTCGACGAAGTCTCTACAGTGCCTCGTCGACGAACCCACATGTCTCGCCAACGAATTCCTGCCTATAAATAGACTTTTATTTCATTTTTCAGCGAGAACTCGCAAACGTTCTTCTCTCTCTCTCTCTCTCTCTCTCTCTCTCTCTCTCTCTCTCTCTCTCTCTCTCGTTCTCTCTCTAAAATGATTTTCCAACCTTCTCTCTTCAATTTCGAGTCAGATTTGACCCAGTTTGACGATCTGGAACCACCACGAGGTTCGTAGGATTGTTCTCTGTAAGGCTGTAGGAGCTGATCGTTGGTTTGAAGAGTTTGGGAAACATCCCAAAATCAGGGTAAGTGAATTATTTTGGGATTTTCTTAATGAATAATATTATTTGGAGCCTAGGAAGTAGTAAATAGGTTTTTTTTCTTAAGATTTGAGATAATTGGAATTTATTTTAATTAAAATAGGATTTTTGGATTCAAGGTCCAAGTGAACGATGTGGGTATCGGTTCAGGGATCCTACTAGCGTAATTCGAAAGTCAGGTGAGGGGAAATTATATATTAAAGCAGATTTTATAAAATTAAAGGTAATAAATTATGTTATAATATATGTATTTTTGGTGTGAATTATAAAATGTCAACCATGTAAAACTATGATTTTTGAGCTTAGGACCACTTATTTAGCTATGTATATGTGGAAATGAGCTAATGAAAGTGAAAAGTGATTTCTGAGGAATTATGTAAGAAATGAAATGTATTTTTAGTATATAAATGTTAAATATGGGTTGGTCTATTTTACAGATATATGTATGAATTTTACTGTTAAATTGTATGGCATGAGATTCCGTGCAAATATATGTTAAATGTAAAAGATGCAGGCTAAGTAAAGTATTGAGAATAAAATATGTTATGGACTATGTTGCTTGTATATGTTAAATGCAACTATGTAAATGTAAGACAGCTGAAAGACAGTCATGTTAGCAAATTCTAGTACATTTCTGTGTAGACTAACTAATGACAGCTAAAAGGAGCTGTAGACTAACTGATGATGGCTAAAAACCAGTAGTAGTATGAAAGAAAGAAATGAAAATGCAATGAAATGACAATGAAATGACCATGGAATGAAATGACAAATGTGAACAATGAAATGATGAAGAAATACATAAAGTGAAATGCAATGCAATGTTTAAAGCAATGAACATGAACATATGAGTATGAATAAATAATGATAGAAAGAATAATGTATTATGATATTAGAAGTATCTATGCATGTAAAATATGTTATGATTGGGCGGGGCATACTCTTTGCCTAAGGGCTTGCTGAGAAAGGCGAGTACGCTAGTAACTTCAGATGTGGCAGTAGCTGCATAACATATTAGAGCATAGGGAACCTACTTGTATGAGCAGGTAGATTTCCATATCCTTAGGGCCTTTACTAGTAAACCATTGTTGAACTAAGTGAGTACGAGATCAACTTAACACTTGAGGGCTTGCTGAATAAGGTGAGTACCCTAGTATGCTTTAGTGGTGACCTTCGGGTTGCTTATGTATCAGAGCAAAGGGGCGCTACTTGTATGGGCGGGAAATCACCCTTATCCTTGGGTAATTTCGTGGGTTAAATATATTCTTGTGATTGATTAGGTTTAGAGAATGTTTTCAGTGTTAGGTTAATGATTTGCAAATGTATTTAAAATGATATTTATATGCCTCGTATTAGCCACACAGGATTTTAATATGTATATTTCTTCCCTTACTGAGATGTGTCTCACCTGAATATGATTATTTCTTTTTCAGGACATCCTCGAGGTCAGGCTTAGGGAGCTCGAGGGTTTATAGTCTTTTGAGAATTGTAAAAAAGAAAGGGTATATTTTTTTTATACTGTGGGATTGTAATAAGTTTAAGTATATGTTTTACGTTTTATGTCATTATGTTTTAAGGATATTAAGGAATGGTTGTGAAAATATTGAAATGTTTTGGGAGTTATGTAGATTTATGGAAATGCAGGTGATGGATAAATTATATGGAATTTAGATAGGAAGTAGTACACTCTAGTGTTATGATATTATATTTATATGGAGATTATGTTTATGTTTTCCATTGTGTATATTATGGATTATGGATTATCAGGATTTTATCAGGTATAACGCACTGGACCCAGGTTCATGGGTTCGGGGCATTACAATCTATTTGAGGAGAGGTCGAGGCATTTGTAGCCTTTGTGAGAGGGGTTGTAGCCCAGAAATAGACAAGATTTAGAACGAAAATGCATTTTGTGATTTTTAAAGGGTCGAAGATTAGGCCAACATTCGCAGCCAAAAATTCTAAGAAATTTATAGTTTGGATCTTTGTTAAACACCAATGAGTAGGGAGATTTATTCTTTAAGGTTGGAGAGGGAAGGCGATTGATGAGGTAGACAACAGTGTCAAAAGCATCGGCCGAAAATTTGTACGATAATTTTGCATGAGCAAGTAAGGCAAGTCCAGTTTCAACAATGTGCCTATGCTTCCGTTCAACAAGACCATTTTGTTGGTGAGTATGCAAGCAAGTTAATTGGTCTGTGATGCCAAGTTTTTGGCAAAAGGAAGTGATGGATTTAAATTCACCACCACTGTAACGACCTGCTTAGATATTCATACAATAAAAGCAAAATAAATAAAACAGTCAACCCAAACCTATGGGTAGTAAGAACACCTATCATACACAGCGGAACCTATGCAGCAGTAAATGTAAATGACAACCATCAACCAATAATTCATAATACCAGAGTCTATTATATTCCCAAAGATACTGTATTTATATATACAATCTCCAAAATATCAAAATAAACCCAGGATCTTATAACAAAAATTTCCTGATCCTAGATCAGAACTTACCCTTCTAGCAGGGAAGCTCAACTCACTCAGTGGCGGCCCTGACCCGCTGGTCTCTCTGGATTTCCTGAAAATCATTTAATGTTCGGGGGTGAGACACTTCTCAGTGAGGAAAAATAAACTAAATACAATTGTGTGGTAACATGAATACTTAATGATAATATAGATATACAGTACAATCTTCCTACCAGAAAACATTCATCATTTAATAACTACAAAAACATATATTTTCATATTTCTAATAAATCATACTAATCATATGGTATAGCTAATAATACTGAAAACATACCCAGGATGAATAGCTAGCTGATGTCATGTATTACCCCCCATGAAGGGTTGTGCAGCCCGAAGGCGGGACTCGACAATCGCTGGCCGACCACTGCCGAGTCAAAAATATCTGTAAGTATGATGGGCCCACCACACCCTAGTCTGGACTGCCAGGTGGACGTCTACACTCTACACTGAAAGCCACATCGACTATCCATCTCCCACCTGCTCGTGGGGTGGTTAGCACCAATCTGATCATAGATATCTGATCTATAAGCTACGGTACCGTGCTCCTGAAACTGAACTAAACTAACATCCGAGTTCTGATAACATATAGTACATAAACATATATTGTTTATCGTAAATCAAATAATAACATGTTCTGAATCTTATATTAACATAATAATTACAGCCTCACACCGAAAAACATGAATAAATGCGGTCTTGCACCGAATAACATGAATAATTGCGGCCTTGCACCGATCATCAATTACGGCCTTGCGCCGAACATATCATATATTCTGAAATCATAATTTACTGTGGTTATCATGTTATTCCTGAAAATATTTGTGAACATACTTTATCTTGTAAATCTAACTTAACATGGTATAATATATATATATATATATATATATATATATATATATATATAAAATAATATTCATGCAACACGAATTGAATGAAACTGTATATTCCGTTCTGAAATCACATTTCCTGTACAATTGCAATATTTACCCAAACTTACATTTTCTTAATTATACTCATATATAATCACATACTTTCTGAAAATTATTCTACTATTAAATAATAATAATTTCAATGGAAAGTAACTGTTTTAATTTATCCCCTTACCTAGCAACTGAAAAGACCCCTCTATAATACTGGTCTTACACCCATAGGAAACCCTAAGCAGTACCCTGAAACCAACAACTCACAGAACTTAACTTCAATATTTTCATGTAAGTGTCATTTCCTATAACTGTTGCCATAAAAGTCTTACCTCAACCCAGGGATGAATTTCAACTCGCTTCCACCAACAATTCGCTCCGGCAAATTTGGAGAGAACTTCCCCAGGAGCATCGTGGTGCCCTCAGATCGTTGATCCGGCGAACGATGGAGCCGAAATCAAAGAGAGAGGAGGGGGAGACCGAAGGGAGGAGAGAGAGAGAGAGAGAGAGAGAGAGAGAGAGAGAGTTCTGCACCGAAAATTATGCTTAAAAATGAAGTTCGTGCTATTTATACACTGGCCTTCGTCGACGAGCCACGTCACCTCGTCGACAAGGTCAAGAAGGCTCCTCATTGACAAACTCTCCCCTTCGTCGACGAAATTCAGAGTTGCCAAAAACCCCTCTTGGTATCTTCTCGTCGATAAAACTCAACCTCGTCGACGAGACCCTATGATCCTTATCGAAGAATCCTCTGTATTCATTGATGAGTCCTTGATCTAAATTCTTCAGTTATTACTCCCAAAGTGCAATTTCCTATTCATCGACGAAGTCTGCTGCCTCTTTCTGTTTCTGTTTCCATTTTTCTCCCTCTTTACTATTTAAATACCATTATTATTTAGGTCATTACAACCACTATCCGTCCGAATGGAAATTAATTTGGAATTAAAAAGATGATCAACAAATGGAGTGAAATTAGTGAAAATATGAAACACATCAGATTTAAGTTTGAGAGGGAAAAACCAACAAAATCGGGTGTATTGATCAAGAATGGATAAGTAAAATCTAAAACCATATCTGGAAAAATACGGAGCTGGGCCCCAAACATTAGCACACAGAAGTTGAAGAGGCTTGGAAACCTGAGGCCATTAGGAGAAAAGGGTTGTTGGTGACTTTTGGCCAAGGGGCAATCAGGGCAGAAAAATGCGCGATCAAGATGACCAGAGAGCAGATGATGATGATGGAGGATGGGAGAGCAAGCTAGATAGATGGGTAGCCTAGGTGACAATGTCATGCAGCAAGGGAGGTCCTTTTTCCGACATGTGTGGTAGGGGAAGACAAAGACGTCGGCGCAGGTGGGAAGACATAGAGGTCATTAATGTTGGGACCGGTGAGGAGGATTTTCCTGGTCAAGTTATCCTTCATAGAGAAAAAGGAAGAGTGAAATTCAAAAAAACAATTATTATTGGAGCAGAATTTACAAACTGAAACAAGATTCTTGGTGATTGAGGGAACATACAGTAGATTTTGAAGTGTAAATGTAGAAGAGGAAGAGAGAAAGTTGGAGTCACTAATATTTTGAATGGGTAGAGCAGATCCATCGCCTACGCGAACCTAATCGCCATCAGTAAATGGCTAAGATGAGAGATTGAGATTTTCAAAATTGTTGGTGATGTGGTGGGTAGCAGCGGAGTTAGGATACCAGGTGATGTTTGGGTGTGGGGAATATGGTGGAAGGGTGTTCATGAAATTGGCAGAGAAGGATGGGGGAGCCTCGTATTGATAGAAGTGATTGAAGCGATGACGGAATTGTAATGCAACATGGCCCCTCTTACCGCACACCTGACAGATTGGCCGATTGTTTGGGGATGAGAAAGAATTTGGGTAGTTGCCACTGCGACCTCCTCTGGTAAATGAGTTGGTGCGTACTTTGAAATTACCATAGGTGCTAGACTTTCCTACTCAGGAGTGTCCTCGACCACGATGATCAAGACTGTCGGCTGTTACAGCATTCACCGAAGGTTCGATGGGAATCAGTACTCAGTTTGAGTGAGCTAACCTGCTCTCATGAATAAGGAGCAATTGAAACAATTCATGTGAGGAAACAGGGCTGGTTCTTGTGGTGATGGAGGTCACGAAGGAGTCATAGGAAGGACCAAGGCCTTAGAGCAGATAGGTGATGAGGTCCTGGTCAGGTAGAGGATTGCCAGTGGATGCAAGGATATCTGCTAGGGCTCGAACCTTGGCAAAGAAATCTATGATGGAGAGGCCTCCGCGAGAAAGGTTAGTTAACTGAAATCTGACTTGAAATTGTTGGGCCTGGGATTTTGATGTGAATAGGGAGTCAAGGGAGCGCCAGAGCTTATGAGAGGTCGTAGACGACAGAACATGGCGAAGAACAGACTCTGAGATGGAGGAAAATAAAATGCTTAGGACTAGTTGGTTAGTCTTCATCTAGGCAGAGAACTTGGGATTAAAAGTGGTTTCATCAATAAATTGAGGAGGAGAGGGAAGAGTGCCATCGACATACAAATACAAATCCTGGCCACGAAGATAGGCACTTATCTGATCCTTCTAGAGAGGGAAGTTGTCGGTGGTGAGCTTGGAGGTCACGATGTGAGAGAAGGAGGGTGGAGAGAGAGAGAGAGAGGAACTTGCAGTAGGAGGAGGGATATTTGCAGTAGCAGTGGCGCTGGCCATTTGAGACGGAGGTCTGAAAGAAGCTCTGATACCATATCAGAGAGAGCTGATTGCTGGAATATGCTCATTGTATATTTCATTTACAATACTCAAGAATATATACAAGTAGGAAGGAATCAAGTAGTTACAGAGCTAAAAAGGACTAACAAAACAGATGCCTACGGTTACGAAGAGAGAAAGGAAAAGATGTCTTCAGTTACAGGGCATTGTTATGGTGCTACAAGAATCGTGTACAGTTATGCTAATAGCATTTAAGCACGATATATTATTACATAAATTTGGACATCATTGTCCTCTTAATATTATTGAAACTGTTACAATTGTCATTTTGTATATTGGTTGTTAGATAAGAAAAAATAATTAAGCAATCAAATTTTAAAGTGGGTAATTAATTTTATAGCCACATTAGCAATTGCCAAGGTCACATTATTAGGTTTTGACACAATTTGATTTAATTAGGTAACAATTGTTGAAAGGACGCCCTTAGAAAATTTTGTGTGAAAGAAATTGTCCTGAAAAACTAGGAAGGTCTCTGCAATTGCAAGGGAAAAAATGGCCTCTGATTTTTCTTAATTTCATATCATATTGGAATACATTTTTATTCTAAATCATATTTGAGATTAAAAGAAAATAGAGTAAAATTTTTATTTTTTTTCTTTTTTTCTTTTTTAATAAAAAAAAACAAAGAAAAATAAAATGACAGTTATAGATGACAACATATTTTGTTTGATAATACATTACCACGACAGGTATGCATTACAACCGAATTTTCACGGTCCCCTATCATAGCTCATGATAGTCGAATTTTCTGTGTAGATTTGAATCAGTGGTTTAATTTTCAGATTACTGACTTTTTAAGTTGTGATGCCTCCTGAGAATTCAATTCCTTTACTATCACTTGGTTCGAAAATCACACACATGATCTTGCAATTGTGCTGAGAGGCAGCTTGTATTAGCCAAGCATTTGTCATTTAACAATCAAGGACTAATAATCGTCCTACTCCATTTTCCGTATGCCAAAGTAGAATAAAATTCAACCTTTTCCATTCCTGCATACCAAACAAGTCATTTTTGTTTATTCGACTTAATGGATATTGCCATCTTTGCTTTCCAATTTTTTTAGTGTTGTAATCTGTAATCTTAACATAAATGGCTGCTTCAATGGATCTATTATTTTTCATCTGATCCATTTAGGCTTTTGGGTTCTTTCCTTCAAGTTATTGTTATGTAATAAGGACCACATCAAAAGAACAAAATCCCAGAAGGCAATTAAAATGTCCTACCCTAATGATGTTAGCCATCAGTAAAGGATGTTTTGCTAGGTTTTTTCTCATGCACCATGTGAGTAAAGCAATCAACTAAGGAGTGTCAAAATACCACCAGCTGGTGGAGCAACACTATGAAAATAAATATACATCAAAACGGGTATTTCTTTTTCCAATCGTATTATAATCCATCCAAAATTTAATGCGGTGACAGATGAAAATGTAACACTCCGCAAAGTGATTCAAAATTGATGACAGAGCAGGATCCTCCCAACGAGCACATCACAGAATCTGACTGTGGATCTAGCCCGGTTGCATTTACGAAAGCACAAATACTACATGGTCACCAAAGCTGCCTAGAGCGATATACAAAACCGAACCATCTCCTTTTGGTTGCTACATTTGGCCAGAATGTTGTTTCATCATCACTACATGAACTTCCTTCAGTGGCCAATGGAATGCCAAACCATCTGAATATGCAACAAAAGCCTAAGCTTGCTGTGAGGCCGACGAGGATTTCAGCCACATGGGCCGGCCCAAGATGGCACTCCCATGAATGGCAAGGTAAGCAGCATTTAACCTAGCAAGTGAATCAATTGGCCATAGTTATATGAATGTAGGGCTTCTGAAATATTCTGCAGGAGTAGGAAAAAGGGAAATTTACTTGTCAACATCAGGTGTAGCCAAGGGATCATACAGTTCCTCCCTTTGCTCTGCAGGCATGGCAAAGCCTGATGTGGCCGTCATTTCTTGGGCACCTTCAGCCTGAAAATGAAGCACATAAAGACAATCAAAAAGTTCCAGTGATGGATAAATATTAACAGAACCAGCACTCAAAAACAATAAATTCAAATATTTTTCAATAAGATAGGTTTTGGTCATAACGAACTCCAAAAACAGTGCAGCCAGGGGCCTTGGAGCCACCTCTGTTTCCCAAAGCCTCAATAGTCAAAAGTACAATTGGATAACCACAAGGCCAATGCATTCAAATGCAACCTAGATAGAGCCCCTGCGGGATTGCAACTCTGATGCAGAATGGAAGCAAAATAAATTAGTTATTGTTAGGAACGTCAATGTTGTCCTACATCAATTCTAGGGTTTGCATCAGGGATGATATGGAAAAATGAATGATTCAAGTTGTGCCAATGGAAAAATGAATGATTCAGGTGAAAACGAAAACGCCGAAGTTTAGAACTCCTAGAAAAGTAGCCTGGGAAAAGTCTAAATATAGATGGCACTTGTTGAGGGAATCCGGTTCTTGTGGTGGCAGTGGTATCATCCATGACTCATCGGGTAATATTAAGGCCGCTTTCTCTGAAAAATTTGAATCAGGTACTAACAATGGAGCGGAGTTGCAGGCTCTTACTAGAGGTGTTCAGCTTTGTAAAGAGTTGGAATATCAAAATATTTGTATTGAAAGCGACTAGGATTTGGTGGTGGGATGACTCACATCTAGAATTTGTTCCTCCTAGTACTTATGGGACTTTTGAGAATTGTTAGAGGAGAAGTTACAAGGTCTTCAGTTCTCTATAAAACACCAAATTAGAGAAGGTAATTAGGTGGCGGTTTTCTTGACTCGTCAAGGCGAGGGAGGCAACACAAGGAGATATTTTATAGGTGATGTGTTGTAGAGTAAAATGAGAGATCTCATTCGTATAGATAAGATGAGTATTCCAAACCTTCGTATTTAATTGTCATCATTTGGTTTTCTCTATTTTCCTCTGATTTATGTTTGCAAGTAATTAACATCATTTTGCAAGTATTTTGTTTATGTTTGTTATGATTGATTTTGATTACATTTAGGCATATTTAGTTTGTTTTAGCTGGATAACCGTTTTGGTTTTTTAGTATTGGTTTTGATGTCTGGGATGGTTTTGTTAGTTTAATTGTAAATCCCATGTATCCTGCTTGTAACCATGGTATTCCTCCACCATAAGTGAGAGTCAAATTAGGGTTTTCTTTAAAAAAAAAAAAAGGCCTTACAAGGATTTTTATAGTTCCCAAAATCTTAATATTCAACTCCCTTCTCAACTCATAACATCTCTAAAAATCTCATAAAATTATTATGTCATCTCTATAAAAACAGAAATTACTCAAAATGGGAAGTTGCTAAAAATAACTAAAA
Source organism: Malania oleifera (assembly GCF_029873635.1). Taxonomy (NCBI): domain Eukaryota; kingdom Viridiplantae; phylum Streptophyta; class Magnoliopsida; order Santalales; family Ximeniaceae; genus Malania; species Malania oleifera. The sequence continues at coordinate 143,992,463 of NC_080418.1, forward strand.
CATGTCGGTAATTGGTTGAAATGGCCAAATTTGGGGCCCAAAATGTACTCTAGTCTCATAGACAAACTGTAGGCATTATCTAGAGCTTTTCGTGCATATGATGTACATGCATGACTCCTAAATCAAAAGGTATGGTCATTGGAAGTTTGGCCTAAAATGGAAGGTTTCTTACAATCTGCTGGTCAAGGACGCTACTATGACCTGTTCTAAATCACTCAAATTTACATGATCAAAGATGCCATATGCTGAGGCAATGAACCTGGAGAATATCCTTTGTTCAAAGTGCAGAAGATGGGGTTAACTCAATCTCCCATCCTTTTGCTAATGGTATTATTATCTTTGTGGGGTGGGATAGCAACCAATTTTTCTCACTCTTATACGTGTTTTTTGCATTTATGCAATTTCAGAACTTAAAACAAATCTGAAAAAAGTAAGCTAACTTCTTTGGGGATAATGTTAACGGGCTCTTCTAGCCAAATCTAAGAAATGCAAGCTTGGGCAATTTCTAAACACTTGCTTGGGTCTTTATTTTGTTGCCGAATTCAGAGAAAGAGATAGTGCAGGATTGCATATAAAGATATGGACGATTACAAAGAGGAAGGAAAATTGAAGTAGACTAGAAGAGTCCCCTGTATGTAAGTTTAGGAATATAATTTCACTTTCAATTTTGATCATTTAACCTAGAAAATTTGTGTAAAAATATTCCTTTTGGTTTAGTTCTATTTTTTTGAGGTATTCTCTGAGAATTTTTGGGGTGGTCTTCTCAGTCCTAGTGTGATTGGGTATTAATGGTTAGGGATCTTTTTAAGGCTTCATATTAGGACTGTATGGTGAGTGAAGAATTTTATGATCAATGAGGATTAGTGAGGGCAGTTTGCTTTATTTCTGAGCTTCTCGGTCACTCTCTTTTCTGTCCTCTCCTCTTCCAAACCCTAGTATTGGGTTGTTCCTCTACTGTTCTGTCCTTATCTCAATCCTAATTCTATTCTTCCTCCCCCTACTCTCCATCCATTAACAATAATACGATAACTTCAAGTAGAAATCCAATCAGTTTCCCTGTCCATCTACAAATCCCATTCTCTGGAAAAGATATACACAAGGGACTGACTCTGAGTTAACAAGATTAAAAGTGAATTTATTCCTTTAGAGGGTAATTTTAGGAACTCTTCTTGCCACTATTTTGGGTGTAAAATGGAAAAAGTTCCAATTTTTTATTTGGATCTTCCCTTGGGAGCCAAGTTTGAAGGAAAGAGCATTTGGGATCCCAAAGTTAACATGTTTAAGAAGATGTCAGCCAAACGGCAAGCTCACAATTTCCCAACAGATACTAACTCCCATAAGAAGTGTTTTCCCCATCCCCAAATCTATCAAACAGGATGGAGAATTCAAAAAAAAAAAAATCTATAGTCAAGCTTTAGAGAAGGTTCCAAGAATCATCTTATTTAGGGAAGATAAGTAAAGCAGCTTTTCCAATCAAGCTCTTTAAGATATGGTTTTCGAGATTTAGAGTGGAGTGGAAGGCTTTATAGAGAGAGATTGATGTAGTTAAGTGAGGAAAGAGAAAGAACATGTGGTGCTTGCTACAAAGTAAGCCTTTGGAAGTTTATGGCCAAGGAATGGGATTTTTCACTTTTGTTTCATCTCTTTTGAGGTTCAAACTGAAAGGTCAATTCTCGTGTCGAATGATTTGTTGTGAGCAAAAGGCCACTCTAGCATACAACTTCCTTCTTCATTTGTCTTTTGTCACCAATGAAAAGGCTTTGGTTGGAGAACACTCTCAAGGGAGAGACCCTTAAAAACCCACATTTTTCGGGATGCTCACTGAGATCAGGAGGAGTTTGGAACTTTCTTTCAAAAGCTTTAGATAAAGAGGGTACTGGTGAACAAGAGAAATAGGGTTCTAGTTTGGGATGCTTTTCAGTAAACTCAATTTAGGATGATACTTACAAAAAGAAATTTGGCACAAATCAAGAAGCTTTTCATGGAAAACAATTAGGAAGTTTAAAGCTTCTTACAAGGTTACCTTCTTCACTTAGGGAGCCACATATGACTATATGAGCACATAGAAGCAGCAGATATCAATGGGATGAGGAGCTTAGTGATGGAGAATCAGTGCTTCTTTTGTGAGGACAAGAAGATCATTAATCATCACCTGGCCTCATCCATTGCCCTTAGGCTGGAAGTCTTTGGGAGAAGGTGTATAACACATGTTCAGCATTATTTGAGCTTGCATCAACTCAGTAAGAAAGGAGCTTTTTTTTTCTTGGTAAAGTTTGTTTGGACTTTGGAAGGGAAGGGAAGTGAAAGAAAAGGCTTAAACATTCATCCGTCACAATATGCTCTGGATGTTAAAAACTTGTTCTCTCCATATTCCTAAGTTACTTTTTTTTCGAAGTTCACAGGATTCAAAGAAGATTTTTTGGGAAATTTCTATCAGGATGACTTTGAGTGTCAAGTTGTCAAATGAGGAGTTGCCAAAACATCTCCTCAAGGGTGGATTAGGAAAGAAGGACCTCTTCAAATCGAAACATCTCCTCCAAGAGAGTAATAATCATGGCAAAGTAGGGAGTCATTAGAAATGGATGGGGAAAAGGGTGAGGAAGCAATAGGATAGGCCTGTGGAAATTCATTTGCAAGGGCTGGAAAACTTATATGACTGCCTCTTTGAGGTGGCAGTTGGTTCTTTTCTCTTCTTTAACAGAGATGCTTGGGGAACCCTAGCTGCTCAATTTCTCTCATCTTGTTCAACTTTGCAACCCTCAAGGAAGCTTTACTGAATGACCATATTAAGCTTGCCGCACAACTATATTCAGGTCATGGATGACACTGTACCATATTAAGCTTGCCGCATGACTATATTCAGGTCATGGATGATACTGTATCTACAAGTCTTCTATTCATCAAAGATTCCCACTAGCTTCAAGATGATTTCATATTCCCATCAGTGGGAGATATAAGGGTGTTGCAATAGCATTAATCAGAGATGCTTCATTCTTGTACATGTTTCTTTGATAGATTCTCTTTTGTTTACATGTTTCTTTCATAGATTTTCCATCACTCATCTCAAAAATAGCCATCAATTATTGGGTGAAAGATGGGAGACAAAATGCTTTAAAAGTATGATCCTCTTTGCCTGATCTCTGCATACATATAATGTTTCTTTATTTATTACTTTTCTAGCTTGTGCATTAAAAAGTTCATTGGGACTCCAGTATATCATTATTTGATTTTGGCAAGTACTAATAAGCACTTTTAGTCATTTTACAATGAAGGCATCACCTTTTCGAATTTTCAGAGTACTTACTTTCTTTTGAAAGATGAAATTGCATTAACTATAGCTTCAAAACAAGAAAGAAATTGAAAACTTAAATAAAAAATGATACCATGCTATAGAGTAGAATAAGTGGGTGAAAATCAACTGATTCTACAGAACTCTAGGAGAAGATCCATTCTAGTAAAAATTATGGGTTTGCAGAAACAGATGGCGAGTGGTGTAATTAGGCCAAACCAATTTTCAAATATCTTGCCTGTTGAGGGTACTGCAAGTAACCAGCATATGCACCATATGCATATAAGGATGGATCATGAGCAGCTCCATATGCATAGGCATCATAACCTTGTCCATAACCATAGTAAGTGCTGCTCCATTGGCTTGGATCTGCTTGACCCCAGGCACCCTGTAGATCCTGCAATATAGCTCATGTCATGTCATAACTTTGTCCAATGCTACTTTATGCCATAGATAATGTAACAGCTGTTTCTGGAAACTAATAGGTGTAGGTGTCTGACTAGTACATTACTCTACATTCAATCAAGAACCTTCTGCTCTAACTCTTCATTTCTTCCTAAAACTAAAATAACAGACGTAGCAAAGTTAAATATCAGTCAATATTGCAGGTATAAGGATGCAATAGCTTCAGTTGCCGACAGCCAATGGGAATGTTAATTATGCTACCAATAAAGAATCTCCAATTAAGCTTGTTTCTTCCTACAGTTAAAACATGACATCCATGCATAAGTTAACTGTAGAAGATAATTACAGAACATCAATGTACAAATTAGTTTCACTGGTTAAATTAATACAATTTAATTTTTCTTCCAAACAAAAACCATTTGGGTAAAAGACACTCACCTCCCCTAAGGTTTGGCGAAAAGACAGAGACCTCCTCTAAGGTTTCAAAAATGCCACAAACCTTCCCTGAGGCTTTAAAAATGCCACAAACCTCCCTCAAGTTTTTCAAAATGCCACAGACCTCCCCTCCTCAAAAAACTTGTCTTTTTGCAAAATACAAGGGGAGGTTTGTATCTTTTTGACAAACCTAAAGGGAGATCCTTAGGATTTTTGAAACCTTAGGGAAGGTTGTTGGAATTTTTGAAATCTCAAAGAAGGTCATTGTCTTTTTACCGAACCTCAGGAGAGGATAGTGTCTTTTGCCCAAACCTTTCATTCCCCAGTTTTTTCCACCAACCAAGATAAGACATCCCCACATAAGTTGATACCATCCACATCAATTCTGTGATTTTTTTGGACAAAATTGATCCCATTCAATTTTTCTTTAGTTTCAAAAGGAGCATTATACAACAGGGTACAAGGAGGTGGGGAAGGAAAGCTAAAAAGCAAAAATCTCACAATTGGATCTCTAAAACTTAAATCCCAGCATAAGCAAATTATAAGCATGAGCTGTCTATGATGAAAGCTTACCTGTTTAGTTGTTGGGCTTCTACCCCAGGAAAGGCGAACTATTTGTTGACCAATAACAACTCCCTGCATCCTTTGGATTGCTTCTTCAGCAGATGTCCTATATAGACAAGGCAATACAAAGTAACCTTGGAATACTGAAATAGATTTCACAATGAGAAAATAAGTGAGGGTAAAAGGAAATTGGCAAAGACGAGTGTTAAAGCTTGATACACATAGTTGGCTTAAAACCTAACAACTTATGTTTTTTGGCAAAATTGTTGTCTAACATGGTGTCAAAGCTATGGTGACCAAGAGGTCATGGGTTCTAATCTTATTGCCTGTGTTTATTGTGTGCTGGTTATTTATCATTTACCTATACATGCAATCGGGCAGCACGTGCGGGGGAGTGCTAAAACTTGATATACATAGTTGGCCCAAAACATAGCTGCTTAAGCTTTTAGGTTAAGTGGTAATCTAACAATATTACTAAATAGCTCATCAAAAATGATTGTAAAAAGTAAGAGCAGATTCAAGAGAAAAGGACAAGATCATGCAAGAGAGGAACTATAATCAGCATTCAAACTCAACTATCTGTGATTTAGAAAGCAGTCACCAATACATGCATGAAATATCACAATACTTCCTCAAACACCCTTGTCCACACAAAAGATTAAAAAACAAAGTATATGAAAAAAATGATGGCATCTTTTCATCAATTTTACTTATCAATTTAAATTGCCGAGGTAATGAAGAAAAGGTTTCATCATGGTTAAAGTAGGTTAGGCAAAATGGAGAAGTGTCTCGAGCATGTCATGTGTCATGTGATTGTACAACACACTTAAAATTAAAAGAAAAGTTTAATAAGACGGCTACAGTAACGACTATGCTATATGGATCAGAATGTGGGGCAACTAAGAAACACTACATCCAAAATGAAAAAATTGCTCAAATAAGAATGCTAAGGTGGATAAGTGGCATAATGTTAAAGATAAATTAAGAAATAACTTATTTACGGTAATTTTGGCATGGCATAAGATAATATAAAGTTAGGGCGGCTGTGATGGTTTGGGCACTTGCAACATGGGCCAAATAGTGCACTCGCAAGGAGGAGTGAGCCAGTTAATATTAGTGGCAGCAGAAGGGATAGTGATAGAACTAAAATAACTTGGAAAGAGATAGTGAGTAAGGATTTACAAGCCCTCAAATTGGCAGAAGAAATTGCACAAGATCATGTAAATTGTCAGACCAAGATTGATGTAGCCAACCCTACTTAGTGGGACCTAAGACTTGGTTTTTTGTTGTTGTTGTTGGTGTTGTTGCTGCTGTTGTTGTTGTTATTGTCATAGTACTATCACTTACAATTTTAAATCTTATAATTTTAAATAGAAGTTTAATGTGCTGCACAAACCTAGCACCATACTGTACAAAACCACATCCTCTGCCAGCAGGAATTTTCACATAGACAAGCTCCCCAAACTGTACAAAGATTTGCTTCAATTCCTCTTCTGTGATGTTGGGGTCTAAGTTACCTATAAAAACCTGCAATAGAAAAATCTAGTAAGAAAAAGAGATAAAACATCACTACAGAAGATTTAAGTTTGACTTACTGTTGTGTTGTTTATATCATTGTCAGCAGGAAGTGCCTGCACTGGTGTAGTGTAAACAGGAGCTGGATATAAGGCTGCCATAGAAAATGGAAAGTAATTTACATTTTTCACTCAGGTCCCAAAAAAAGTGCTTAAAAACCAGCTGAAACAAGAAAAACCAATTTGTTATCCAGTGAAGAAGTTATCAAAATGCTCTACTGACTACGTCATACATTTCCGGTCACATTTAATAATTAATTTTTTGCCAAAAAAAACATCTTGTCACACTTATTGCCTATTTCGTGGTCTAGTTGGCATGCTCAGAATTTGAAGAAACTAAAATTAAATCATAGTAAAGTAATTTTAACATCAATATGTCAATATGGTGGAATATTTTTCACAACAATAAGATACAAACTTTAAACTAAGTACCAAATTCAAACCATATTGTAAAAAAAATTTCATAGGATAAGGCTTACAACAGAAAAATTTTAGCCACATAATAAAAAACATGCGGGCTAAGATTTAATTTCAATACAAGATAAGGAAATGCTTAAAAAACTTTAAAGCAGATTGATTAAAAGAGAATGAGAAATAAAACAAGAAAGGGATTAAACCAGAAACTGTGTGCTCACTTAAGAAAACAAACCCCACTAGGAAATGCATCCAAATTACAAATAATATTTGATAACTACACTAGGCGACCCAAAAGGAAATCATCCTTAGACAAGAGGGAAAAGGTGTATGGATGGAACATCAGGGCAAGCCTCAAGTCCATAAATGATACTGCCCAAAAAGTTATACATGAAGAGAACCAAATAATGGTTCAGCTTCCATATGCCAAACTTCTATGAGGACCAGTTTTGATGAAAGTACTTGCAGAAGCATTACAACATCAGTTTCTATTAAGGAAAAGGTTTTGCATTCACGACTCAACATTTACAAACATGAAAAAAATTAATTCCTAAGATAAGCATTGGAAAACTAATGAGAAAGTTTTTGCAGAGCATGAAATTGAACATGGTTAAAAAAAAAAAGTTCTTAGGGGTTTACAGACATTTGGAGAAGTCATTACAGATTATTGATGGCTCCAGCCTCTGTTACAAGGTTCAACCTTCAAAGAGTGTGGAATAAGAAATGATCAGATTACTAATCCTCCTCTCTTAGATTGTCGAGGGCCTCATCCTATGGTTTAGGCTTCGATCTTCCAAAGCATGGAATAACAAATTACCAAAATATTAACACCCTTCGCAGAGACAGAATCTAATTACAAGCAAAATAAACAACCCCAAGCACGCTTGATAAATTAACTTCGCTTCAGAACTATGATTAGACGCAGTATATTAGCAAGAAACTATAATATAAGCCGTGAGCCAGCTGGCTACAAAAGATTGGCCCACTCATGAATGCTGATATTGATCCATGCACCAACATTCACCATTACAAGGTTCATGGGCATGCTCACAGATAAATATCATTTTTCTTTTTTACTATTAAATAAAATTTTATTAAGATAATAAAAGAAAGTGATAACCACAAAAGATTATCCTCTTTCAAAGTGAATCCAAAAAAAAGGAAAAGGAAAAGGAAAAGGAAAAGGAGAGCTTGAAAATAAAGCCCTCCAATCACATTGAAAATTAGCAACAGCAACCCACAAAAAGCCACCCAAATAATAATAAAAATAGTCATAAAAACAATCCTTTCCCACAACAAATACAAAGGAAGAACTTGTTGCTTAAAAATTATAGCATTCTTCTTCAACAACTAACATCAAATCACAGCAAGCATATCCCTAAACATACCTCTTTAGCCTCTTCAGTCTTTACCACAACCAAAACTCCTAATATATATATTGATAGTAGAAGAATTCGATATTATTACATCTGAAAACCAGGGTACATCATTTAGAGGACAAGGAGTCCTCCCCAACCAACTAGAAAAGCTGTAGAAAAACTGTAAACAGCAAGGAAAAAACCAAAATAAGAATAAACAAAAAACAAAATAAAAAGTCCATTACAAGAGCACTGCCCTCCAATCTCTAACAAGGTAGAACAGCAAAAGACTCCCTAAGAAACCCAAAGAGTGCACCCACAAGGAGGCTAGGAAAGTTGCTCTATCCAAAAGCCGTGAGCAAGTTGATTGGCTTCTGAAAATCCTAGAGTTCCTCTCTATCCACAGGGTACAGAGGATGGCAAAACCAGCCGCACACCATAGAGCTATGCAAATCCTATTCTTTCCAAAAGACCTTAAATTAACCAAAAGCAAGTCTCTCACCTTTCCCAGAGCCACCCACTCCTCCTGCCAGAGAGAAAAGAGCATTCCAAAGTTGCGGTGCCACCTCGAAATGCACGAAAAGATAGGCATTCGGCTTGTTGCTTTCAAAAGACATGAAGAACATATTAGGACTAAGAGCCTAATAGAGTCTTCTTCTCTGAAGCAGATTTGTGTGTTAATCCTTTCCAGGATCACAGTGCAAACAAAACCCCAAATCCTCCCCAGCACCTTAGCCCTCCAAAGAAAGCAGTTAAAGGAAATTAGTGGTATGGGTTTTCAGTAGGTGAGATAGGAAAGATTTTAAAGTAAATATACCAGAAACCCACCCCCCACCCCCCCCCCCCCTCTCCCCAACACTCTCTCATCCTGACTAGATGAGGGAATGTGCAGCTCCAACCAGGAAATAAGGATAGTGAGCCCATCCAACTTTCTCTCTTTTGAGAATCCTTAAAAAATGGAAATCCCAAGAAGGAACCCGCTCAGAAGAAAAGAGCAAATGGGAGCAATATGAAGTGATGAAAGCTTTAAAAGACAAGGAACCTTCAGCTCCAACAAAGTCTCCCCACCCACACATCTTCCCAAAACCAGCCTTTTTGCGAGTACCCACTTTGAACTGAATAAGAGGAAAGAATTGACCAGCTACCTGAGAGACAAATTTCTAGGGAAGTGCGAGATAAGATGCTGCCACTCCTCTCCCAGCCATTCCGTTTGATCTCATACTTACTCTCAATCACCTTATACCAAAGGAATTCAGTTTCTAGAGGGAACCTCCAAAGCCATTTACCTATAAGAGAGATGTTCTTGGATACCATATTCCTGTACCCACCCCCCCCCCCCCCCCCGCCGCCCCCCTCCTCAGACTTAGGTTTGCTAAACCATATCCCAGCTAACAAAATGATCACACTTAACCTCTCCAAAGATTTAGCCACTCTAGGGAGGGACACTAAACAAGGAGAGGAATAAATATGGATGTTAGAGAGAGAAGCAATAGTGACATTGCTCGGCCCCCAAGGGAAAAGTAAGCCCTCTTCCAACCCTCCAACCTCCTAGCCACCTTTTCTAGGGCGATATCCCAAAAGGGTTCAGAGTTTGGGTTACTTCCAGGAGGAGGCCAAGATAGTTTACGGGCCACTAAAGGGGTTCACATCCCGCACTCAATTTGAAATTCTGAAGTGTCCTCTCTCATGTTCATACCAGCTATACTACTCTTGCAGAAGTTTATCTTAAGACTCGAGATTTTCTCAAAAAGTTTGAGCAACAGAATGACTTTCCTGAATTTTTCTAGACTGTCCTCAAGAACTAGCAGGGTGTCATCAGCAAACTGGAGGTGCGCTATCTCCACTTCCTCCCCACAAACAAGCATCTGATCACTGCCCCTCGCCTGAGCATGAAAAAACAACCAAAAAACACCAAGCAACCTTGTCCAAATTGACTCTACAGGCAATGTAGCATAACAACGTAAAAAATAAAAAAATAAGAGTACCAAAACTCATTAACAAGTCTTCCAATTTTCTTTGATAAGAATAAGTTCTACAAAGTGACCGTCCAGCAGAGAAATGTAAGGGAAAGAAAAAGGTATAAGACTTTTGCTATTATGAACACATTCCAAAAAGAACCTGACACACAACCTTATTAGGTCTCCTCACCCGTAACAAGCATTAGTGTCAACTCTCTAAAAAATTACCAACCAAACAAAGAGTCAAATTTTAACAAAACCTCATTCTTTCAAATACAGTTAACCAAAAGAAAAAGAAGCTACAAAAGAAGACGTCATAAAAAGAGAATAATAAGAATAGCAAGAGAACTCCCAATGGTCTAAGATCTGAAATCTCCAATCTGAATATAAATAAAAACAAAAAAGAATCAAGCATAGCAAGCAACAAGGCAAGAGCTGTGAATTTCCATCACTCATTTCTAAACATGTTGAAATTTCAAGACACCTCAATCCCATTTGAACGACTCATAGGTAAATATCATGAATCATGAGGAGTCGCCGTCATTTCAATTGTTTCTTTTATCAGCACTCTCTCTCCAAATATTGTACAGAAAAAAAATTCTACATCATCAACTTGAGAAAGTTTATGGCAATAATAAACAGTTTGGTTTAGGCATACTCAAATGTAAATATCATTGTTGATGGGGAGTCATCATCACTTCCAATTCCTTCTTTTATCAGCTCCATCTCTTCCAAAAATTGTGCCTGGTATTAATTTTTTCCAAGATCGCCATCCTCAAAAAGGCCTTAACCTTAGAAGAGGCTTTGGCTTTCCAAATGAAAGTGAGGGGCCAAAGGGTTAGCATTAGGAGCATGAATCAAATGACAAAAGAAGGATTTACAAGAAAATTCCCCAAAAGGAATCCAAACCCCAAACTCTTCTGTCGCTCCCTGATTGGAGCTGAAAGGAATGAAGCACATTGAACAAAGAAACAAGCTTTGCTTATCACTCTATCATTAAAATTCCTCACAAAATGGAAAACCCTGCAGTGTCCACTCTCTAGAATGTGAAAGAAAACACACATAGGGGAATCATAAAAGAAGATAAATGAAAAGACAAGGGCACGTAATAGCCAAAAGAAAAATGATAGAAACAAGGGCACATTATAGCCAAAAGAGACCTGTTCACATTTAATCTTTCACAGTCATTTCTCTTGGACCCTCTGGAGTAGATTGTTTTCCATTTTTGGAGAGTGTTGAGTGTGCCATTCCTCCTTGGAGGCATTTTTGTACTTCGTTGTTTAAGGGGTTTGGTAAGAAGGGAAAAGAGGCTTTATGGCAGTGTTCTTTTTTTTCCTTGTTTTGGCGATCTTCATTTTGCTGGGGAGAAATGCCAGAATCTTTAAGAACTTAGTTACTCCTCTTAAGTTGCTTTGGGATAGAGTGGTGTTTCTCAAGTCACTGTGGGTTTAGGCAAATGGTTTCTTCTGGCATATGCCTCTGTTACATCTACAGTGAGACTGGGCTGCTTTGCTCAAGTGGGGCTGTTTTGTAATCATTGTTCTCCAGTTTCTACTTTGTTCCCATTTCTGTTAAATTGGATTTTTTGCCCACCCTGCATTCTTTCTTGTTTTTTCTTGTTGTACTCTTCTTTTCTCTATCTAATAAGGTTCTTAATTTATCATATATATATATAATAAGAATCTCTTATAGTCCTTACAAATTAATTCAATTTGAGAAATTGTATGACAGTTATAAACTGTTCATTTTTTTCCTTATTTTCTTTATTTTTATGATTATTTTTGGGGGCTGGGCAAGACACAGAAGTTACAATAAATGGATGAGAACAGGTGGGAGGGTGAAGGGGCAGAGGGACACAATTAACCATTGTACACTGATTGGTTCTTTGAACTCCTTGAGAATGGAAAATTGTGGAAATTTTATATGAAAACCATTTAAATATCATTTTGCTGCCCAACTGTTCAACAAATGCAGCTTGACGTGAAATCTCCATCCTGCTTTGGAATGCTTCAATACTCAGCAGGGATTATCTATTTCCCTTTAACCCTAGCAATAGTCACGCACTCAGTCAACTTGATTTTCAATACATGCATATTTTACACAAATTTCCTACCACATTAGAACATTGCCAGAACAAATCAATCTTGTCCAAGGATAAATTACTCTGCTGATAACAACAATATATATTCTAATCAATAATTCTAAATTTTGAAAATATTAATTTTCATCTGCAAACATAAATCCAAAATTAACCACAGTAACTAGAGAAGATCCTAATGGAGAAAGAATGGTTTCAAAATGAATAGGAGAACCCTTCTCATAAAGGTCCACCAAGCCATGAAGAAGTTCATCAGTCATTACTCATCTCAAGGAGATTTTCAATGCAGCAACAATTAATTCCAGCATAAAAAGTTCATAGAAAATAAATAATCTATTTTTATTTTGTCGTATCAGTTTTATGTAGCCTGTGCACAGAAAAGCCACAAGTGTTCCAAAATGACCACAATGGTCAAGGAAGTGGCTCAATCTAACCAACAAGCTGGTTAAATATTTGCCTACATAAATTAGTATGATATTTCAGCTAACCAAGAAAATTTTCTTCTTATGACCACAATATTAGAAAATTCCAAGACATGAGGAACGAACACGGTAAAAATAAACACCCTTAATGCTCCAAAAATCTAACCTATAAAGGTTGTCTAGAGTCTAGACTAGGGGCAATACATCCTGTATTCAGGAAGCCAAATAAAATACAAAAAATGAGTCAAAAGTTTGCAATAAGACTTCATTCAGTAACAATTAAAAATTCATAAATACTACCTTTTGTTGTTGCATACTGTTGCTGCAGACCAGTTGTCTTTTTTGGTGTGGCTGCACTGATACGCATTGCTCTAGTGGAGCAAAAGACACCATTCATTTCAGTCATAGCACGGTTTCTTTCTGTCTCATCAGAAAATTTAACAAATCCATATCCCTTAGAGCGCCCAGTATTTGGATCAGTCACAACTTTGGCACCTCTAACTGATGGATAATGAGCTCGAAATGTTTCTTGCAATAAATAATCTGTGACATCAGGTGCTAAATCCCCAACAAAGATAGAATGCTCAGGACCAGCATCTGGACGCCTTTCACCAATTCCAAAAGAAGCCCAATTTAACCTAAATGTTTGTTCAGTTCCAGGCATTTGTGTCCCATTGTACGTCTGGAGAATCCTTTCAGCAGCTGCATGTGAAACGAACTCCACAAACCCATAACCCTCAGGCTGGCCAGTGATCTTATTACGTATTATCTTTATTGAAACCACCTGCATTCAAACAGAACAGTTCATTTAACCAGCTCAATATCCCAAGTTGAATAAATGATAAAATGTTTAAAGTTGTTAACATCTCTTTTTGATTTTACACAACTATATATCCAAATTGTTCCACTCCAGAAAAAGCATAGGAATCAGATTCAGGAACAGTAACCCGTGCTGCCACCATAAACAGGTTGGTATTATATTAACAGTTTGATGGTAGCTCAATTATTTTTTCACAACAGGAGGCACCCTTTCTTCAAATGGAACATTATTAAAGTGAAGATCAAGTTTTATTTCTTACTACAGTCGGTTAGTCTAGAAAATATGGAACCATGTCAAGAAGAAATTCAAAGGCAGATACATTGGGAATAAACAAGCCTGAATTGGTTAGCAATATACATACACACATACATATATATAATTCAAAAAGACTCCAGAAAAGGCAAAGCCCCCAAGTACACTAGATGTATGAGTAGTTTGAAACCATTTTCTTTTCTTTTCTTTTTTCTCTCCAACAAAGTTTCCACATAATTTCCAAACGAATCTTGATCAGGACAAAAAAAAATTCCTTTAGTCCAAAAGTGAGTAGTTTGAAACCACTTTCTTCAATCTTCTCCAATGAAATTTCCACTCATTCAAAGCCCAGTATTCCTTTCTCTCCAAATAATCCAAAATTCCACTCACTTTCTTGTTAATTGCATGATAATTCGAGCCTCACAAGACTAATTCAACCCATCTGTAATCACCTAATTAATCCCAAGAGAAGCATAAATCCAAAAAAAAATCTCACCCAACTACATGAAGGAACAAATGGTTGACTGACTCTCCGTGGTTCTTCCAAAGAAATTATCTACATTCTCTCCATTAAATTCTCGTGGACTTTGGTCACAATTTTCCCCCAGGTCAATTCCCAAAAAAGAAGGCAATTTCCATACAGCACCTTGTCTTCCAAATTGATTTCCATACAACAAAGATCAAACTTGATCCCCAACTCCTTTTTGCAATCTTCTGTACTAGGATTATCAGTACAACAACAAACTAAGCCTAAGTCCCACTAGGTGGGTCAGCTACATAAATCCTTTTCTGCCAATTTACACGAATATGATCAATTTCCTCTAGCAATTTAAATGCTATTGAATCAGTAGAAAAAACTAACAAATGACTTTTTGTATTATGTTGTGTACAATGTCATTACATATTGCTGCTTTTATACATAAAGTCAGGTGCCTATAAACAAAAAGAAATCAACTCACACTCTATACAATTAATTCTAGGAAATTATAGCTAATAAGGCAAGTCTAATTTAGGACACACTAATTGTGATTCCCGGCACACTTTATATTTAGAGTTGCCAAGAATGGTAGCTTTACATATGCGGCAAATCTTCAACACTCCCCCTCAAGCTGGTGAATAGATGTCAATCATTCCAAGATTGTCCACCAAAGCTTCATAAGTCTTCCTGTCTAACACTTTAGTAAACAGATCCGCCACTTGTTGAGATATATGGCATACACACTTCCCCAAACTCAATTTTCTCTCTAATGAAGTGTCTATCAATCTCATTACGTTTAGTTCTTTCAAGTAGTACCCAATTGTGAGCTAATGAGATTGCTGACTTGTTGTCACAATAGAGCTTCAAGGTTCCATTGATGTTCATATGCAAGTCCTTCAAGATTAATTTAATCCACAGTATCTCATCTAATCCTTTGGCTGGGGCTCGAAATTTTGTTTTTGTACTGGATCTGGCAACAACATTTTGCTACATACTCTTCCATGTAACTAAGCTTCCTGCCATATACACACAGTATCCTATAGTGGTTTTTCTATCATCCAGACATCTTGCCCAATCCGAGTCGGTATATACTTCTACATTCAGTGTATCATGTTTTTTGTATAGGATGCCCTTTCCTAGGCATGGCTTCAAATACCTTAGGATTCGATTCACAACTTCCATATGTTCTTTACCAGGACACTGCATGAACTTGCTCACATAACTTACAGCAAAAGCACTATTAGGTCTAGTATGTGATAGGTAAATAAATTTTCCAACTAACCGTTGATATCTTCCCTTATCAACTGCTTCACCCCCTTCATTCACTCTTAGCTTGGCATTTGCTTCAATTGGAGTTCCTGCTAGTCTACTTCCTTCCATCCCAATCTCTTTTAATAGATCAACAGCATATTTCCTTTGATTGATAAAAATACCCCATTTAGATCTAGCAACTTCTATTCCCAGAAAATACGTCAGATTTCCGAGGCCTTTGATCTCAAATTCTCGAGCCATCCTCAGTTTCAGATTCTCCATTTCTTCTTTACCATTCCCTGTTACAATAATATCATCCACATACACAATCAGGACAGCAATCTTGTTACCTGTAGAGTGTTTGATGAATAAAGTATGATCACCTTGACTCTGCCTATAACACATTCTTCTCATGAACCTTGTAAATCTCCCAAACCATGTACTACGTGACTGCTTTAGTCCATTCAAGGATTTTTGAAGGTGACACACTTTCCCCTTTACATCTTCTCCTTTTAGCCCTGGTGGAATTTCCATGTAGACCTCTTCTTCAAGTTCTCCATGAATAAATGCATTCTTAACATCAAACTATTTCATTTCCCAAACCAAATTTGCTGCTAGAGACAGTAGGATTTTAACTATCAATCTTAGCCATTGGAGAAAAAGTTTCACAAAGTAATCAACACCTAGAGTTTGAGTATATCCTTTAGCTACTAGGCATGCTTTGAACCTTTCAACCCTTCCATCTGGTTTATACTTTACTGCAAATACCCATCTATAACCAACTGCCCCTTTTCCTCTTAGTAGTGTGCACAACTTCCACGTCTGATTCTTTTCTAATGCTCCCAACTCTTCAAATACTGCTTTCCGCCAATTGTCCTATTGAAGTGTCTCTGTGACATTCTTTGGAATGGAAAGACTTGTTAGGCTGGTAGTGAAAGCTTTAAACACTGGTCCAAGTCTACAATAGGATACATAATTTGACAGTAGATGTTTAGTGCATGTTCGAACTCCCTTCCTAATAGCAATAGGCAGATCAAGTTCACTATGTAAATCTAAAGTTGAGTTTGTACTTTCAGATATACTTTCCTCTATTGCATACAAGGGATCTTGTGAGGAATGATGGGTTCAGTTGTGCCTAGTTCTTTGTTTGGTATGGATAGTGTCTTTCTCCTTCTCTGGTATGTCAAAAACTCTGCTGTTTTTGGCAATTTAGAAAAGTCAGTCTGCTGCAGGCTGTCAGTGGGTTCAAGTTCAGGTTGCAAAGTGTCTGGTGGTAGGATGTATCCAGGGGCATGTTCAGGTTGTAGGAGATCAGGCCGCGAGTTAGGGTGGTCAGGCTGTTCAGGCCGCAGGTCAGGGTGTTCAGGTAGCAGGTGGTCAGGTTGTTCAGGCTGCATTCCTGCATGTTAGTAGGCATAGAAATTGGCATAGATACTTGATCTAGACCTTGAATAACACTCCAGAACTGCTCGGGATTGACCCTATTCTCCCCCTGCCGAGCAGTAGGGAGGTAAAATGGGACCAACTCGTGGAAGGTGACATATCTTCTAAATTACTAATAAACAGCTTACGAGTCTATGGACAATAACACCTGTACCCTTTGTAAAACATCAAGTACACAAGGAAAATACACTTTGTTGCACGAGGCTCTAACTTACTAATATTGCTTGACACATTTTGAACAAAGGCAACACACATAGTGGTAGATCATAATAGAATTTAACTGTCGAGCAAATAGCTTTGAGTTTGTCAGTGGAGATTCAAAGTCTAAATCTCTAGAAGGTAAGAGCGCATCACCCCAAAAATGCTTAGGAACATTATGATTAAAGAGTAAGTTGCAAATGACATCTAAAAGGTGCCGGTTTTTTCTTTCTGCCAAACCATTCTTCTACATTGAGGTCAGATCCTGAAGAAAAGAACCAGATTCAGAAAAACACACTAAACAGTTAAGTTGCCAACATAAATTTTGAACATAGATTAGGTTTGCTTATAGTCGAGGCACATGCAGAACATTAGGTAATGTCAGTTTCCCTCCAAGATGAACTGTTCCTTTTCCTGCAACTACTGATGCTAAACCATCAGCAATTCCAACTTTTTGGTTACCAGGGCTGGGTTTATATGAGATAAAAACAGAGCTATTTCCTGTCATATGGTCTGAAGCACCTGAATCAACAATCCACTTGTTACAGTTATTTGAAGTAGCAGAGAGAGCATAGGAAGTTTTACCACCCCTGTGGAGTTAGCAGTCTCGGCACGGATTTCTAGTAAATTCATTAGTTCTGCAAGCTGCTTGTTGGTAAAAGCTAACTCAGTCTCCTCCTGTTGTTGAGCACCTTCAGCCATATGTGTTTTACTCACCTTTTTACCTTTATCTCTATTAGCTCCTGGTCTTCCATGTATCTCCCAACAAGTTTCAATAGTATACCTCCATTTATAGCATTGGTCACACCAAAGATTGTCCTTGTCATCCCCTTTCTTCCTCTTATTTGGAGGTCTACGATCTCTGTTGACTGCCATAGCCACGGATTCACCACTCTGATCCTTAGCCATGGCCTTTCTTTTACTCTCTTCACTTCATACCATCGAGAAAGCTTCACTAAGGGAAGGAAAAGGAGTTCTACTAATCACCATGCAGCACAATTTATCAAATTCAGATAGTAAACCAGCCAAGAATTTATACGTCCTACCATTCTCCATAAGGCAAGTAACTCTAATTGGCACACAAGTACTCTCAAGATCTAAATTTTGATAATAATCCAATTCCATCCATAATCCCTTTAGAATACTAAAAGAGGAGTTAAACATCGGAATCACCTTGTTTAGTGTCTCAGATCTGATTCTCCAACTCATACATTGAACCATCATTACCTCCACTTTAAAATCCCTCTTTCACAGATGCCCACAGATTGCTTACCTTCTCCATGAATAGGTATTTACGCCCAATGTTTGGCTGCATAGTGTTGATAACCCAAGCCAACACCTGTGAGTTCTCATCTTCCCATCTCTCTGCTGCAGCTTCATCATCTTCTGGTCGCTTCTTAGAGCCATCTAGATATCCCAACTTGCTCTTCCCTCGAATGGTCATCTTGACTGATTGTGCCCAATTGACATAATTGGTTGAATTCAGCTTCTCAAATACCATCAGGAGGTTGGATTGATCATACTGGCTGTTGAATTGCATAGCTAACACAAGAAGTTTACTGTCAAAAGACATGGTGATTTGTGAGGTTTCTGGTTGCAGGTGGGTAGGGACATGCGGTAACTAGGGTTTTGCTTGAGAAGGGGGTGGCGGCTGAACTTCTTTCTCAGCCTGAGGGGGTGGCAGCTGAACCTCGTAGATGGACTTCTTTCTTGGCCTGATAAGGTGGCAGCTGAACCTATTTCTCAGTCTGAGTTTGTATGCTCAAGAAGCTGATGGTGGCATTTTCCCAGGGATGGAATGTGCGGCTAGGGTTTTTTCAGGAATGTGAGGCTAGGGTGTTAAGAATCTTAGGCTCTGATACCAAGTAGAAAAAACTGATGAATGACTTTTTGTATTATGTTGTGTATAATGCCATTACATACTGCTACTTTTATACATAAAGTCAGGTACCTATAAATAGAAAGAAACCAACTCACACTCTACACAATTAATTCTAGGAAATTATAGCTAATAAGGCAAGTCTAATTTAGGACACACAAATTGTGATTCTCGGCACACTCTATATTTAGAGTTGCCAAGAATGGTAGCTTTCCAAATGCAGCAGATCTTCAACAAAATCCTTACTATCCCATCCCACATTGTATTATGTCTACTACCATTAAGGGTAACTAGTTTTGTAGTCCTCACTAGTGCACTATTTGGCCTAGGTTGCAAATGCCTAAACCATTTGAGACATCCCTCCCTTATCTTATCTTCTACAGGTGTTATGCCTAACTTACTATGAATACGTTCATTCCTTAATTTATCTTTTAACATTACACCACTCATCCACCTTAGCATTCTCATTTTCAGCAACTTTTACTTTTCGGATATGTTATTTCTTAGTTACCCAACATTCTAATCCAACATAGCTAGTCTTCGTGACCATCCTATAGAACTTTCCTTTTAAATTTAAGAGTGTTCTACAATCACACAAAAAACCCGAAACACTTCTCCATTTTACACACTCTACTTTAACTCTATGCATAACATCTTCTTCAATTTCTTCAACTTGCATAATAGATCCAAGGTATCAAAATGTAGTGGTCCAATTAATTTTGACCATCAAGTTCAATATTTTCTCCAATATTTCTCCTACCAAATTACATTTCATATATTCTATGTTATGTCTACTTATCTTAAAACCTAGATTCTAAAGTTTCTCTCCATAATTCTAACTGAAATTCTACTCCATCCCTAGTTACATCAATATCATATGCTGATGACATATACAATGGAAGCGTGTTTTGGATAGTCCTAGTAAGTTCATCCATTACTACTGCAAAATGATAAGGCATTTTGATCCTTGATGTACACCTATTATTATTGGAAGTTCCCAAAACTTTCCACCAGTCGTCCTAACATTAGTCATTACTCTGTCGTACATATCCTTAATGACATCAATATACCTACTACATACTCCCTTTTTCATAAAACCAACAAGTTTTTCTAAGTCAATAGAAACCATTTGCAAGTCCCTCTTCTTTTCCCTAAATTTTTTCATTAACCTTCTTCAAAAATAGCTTTAATAGTCGATCTCCCAGACATAGAACCAAATGAATTTTCAGAGACCCTCTTTTCTTACCTTAGTCTTTGTTCAATTATCCTTTCCCACTGTTTCATAAGTATAATTTCACAATAGTTATTACAATTTTGAATATCTCCTTTATTTTTGTATATAGGTATTAAAGTGTTTTCCCTCCCCTTGTTTAGCTTTTTCAAATTAGTTAACCTTATAATTTTATTACCACCTAGGCATTTCCAAACTTCAAGAACAACGTCATCCAATCCAATAGCTTTTCCATTTTTCATCTCTAGTGTCAACTTAACTTCATTAGCTCTAATTTTGCAAAGTCTCAAATTTTTAGTTTTTTTCTCATTTGTCAATTCTAAGTTTAAGCCTTCTACTTTGTCAATTCTAAGTTTTTATTAAATAGCTTATTAAAGTGAATTCACTATTTTTATTTTATGTATTCTTCCTAAACCAAGACACTGCCATCCTCATTTTTTATACAATTTACAGTGCCAAAGTCCTTGCTCTTTCTTTCTCTAGCATTAGCAAGTTTAGATATGTCCTTTTACCCTTCTTTTGTAATCATTATATGCTCTATGTCTAGCTTTAGGCCTTTTTTGCATCTTTTCTTATCTCTTTAAACTTTTCAAAATTTTCCATGTTTCCATATTTTTGTCATTCTTTGTACCAAATTCTTTTTATCTTTAACATCATGATCCCACCACTAGATTCTTTACTAGCTAAGAATCCTCCTTTAAATTTACTCCCTTTTTCATAAAACCAACAGGTTTTTCAAAGTCAATAGAAACCATTTGCAAGTCCCTCTTCTTTTCCCTAAATTTTTTCATTAACCTTCTTCAAAGATAGCTTTAATAGTCGATCTCCCAGACATAGAACCAAATCAATTTTCTGAGACTCTTTTCTTACCTTAGTCTTTGTTAATTATCCTTTTCCCCTGTTTCATAAGTTTAATTTCACGATAGTTATTACAATTTTGAATATCTCCTTCATTTTTGTATATAGGTATTACAGTGTTTTTCCTCCCCTCGTTTAGATTTTTCAAATTAGTTAACCTTATTATTTTATTGCCACCTAGGCATTTCCAAACTTCAATAACGACGTCATCCAATCCAGTAGCTTTTCCATTTTTCATATTTAGGGTTAACTTAACTTCATTAGCTCTAATTTTGCAAAGTCTCAAATTTTTGTTTTTTCCTCATTTGTCAATTTAAGTTTAAGTCTTCTACTATGTCAATTCTAAGTTTTTATTATATAGCTTATTAAAGTTACTTCACTATCTTTCTTTTATGTCTTCTTCCTAAACCACGACACTGCCATCCTCATTTTTTATACAATTTACAGTGCCAAAGTCCTTGCTCTTTCTTTCTCTAGCATTAGCAAGTTTAGATATGTCCTTTTACCCTTCTTTTGTGATCATTGTATGCTCTATGCCTAGCTTTAGGCCTTTTTTGCATCTTTTCTTATCTCTTTAAACTTTTCAAAATTTTCCATGTTTCCATATTTTTGTCATTCTTTGTACCAAATTCTTTTTATCTTTACTGCTTTTTGGACATCATGATCCCACCACTAGATTCTTTACTAGGTAAGAATCTTCCTTTAAATTTACTTTACATATATATATATATATATATATATATGTAAGTATAGTTCCTCTAAATTCACCTAGAATCTCTTTTACTATCTTTTTAATAGAGTTAGTTATCCTACACCAAAGAGTGTTTACATCTACAATATCTCCTATTGTCCAATCACCCTCTTTGATCAATTTATTTTTAAATTTTATTATATTTTCTCCCTTTTGGAAAAAGGATGAACTCCTCATTTTTTAGCAACCTTCAACTCCACATGCACCAAATTCTCATGCAGAATCTTAAACTCATTAAATACTCCAAATCCAATTCATTGATTATCTTTTAAAAGCAGAGGCCCAGTCACTTGAGCCACAATGGGTCCTTTGCAGCTCATAACTTTTCAAACGGCCAAATGACCACTGTAGAAGTGTGGGAGCTACGAATTTCATAAATTATTCATTGAAAAAATAAACACTTTAATACTTTTAAGTATACATGATCAACCTAATAATGCATATATTTCTTGAAAGAGCATTGCGTCAATTTGGAGTTTCCTATCGAGTCACGTGAAGCATTTTAAGAAGCAATTAAAACTTGCAACTGGTACAGTTTAAAATGAAGTGTCTGGTTTTCATTAGCATCCCAACCAATAACTCAATGGTTTAACAAGAAGCACAGATAAATACACCAACAAAAATCCTTGTTATACTAGATTTTACCTTTTGCTACTTCCACCGAAAACATTTCTTTCCCTAAAACAATGCCCTTAATTACTTACAATGTAATTCTGTGAAATAGAATATGCAAAGAAAGGAGTTCCCTTGCAATCGCCAAAACCAATCAATACAACACGGCCCAGTAGGATCAGATACTCAATCATAGGTCCAATGATCAATATTTACCAGGAAATCCGGACACCCAATGAACAAAAACCTATAATCGACATTAAAGCTTAAAACGAGATACACGAAGAACAAGGGAAAAGGTTCGAGAGGGGACAGGGGGGCAAGAACAGACCTCGCCGGTGTGAGCGAAGCAGGTGTGGAGGTAGTTCTCGTCGGCCCAGTACTGCAAATCGCCAATCCAAAGGGTTCGAACTTCTTCGACGGTGGTGGGATGGTGATAAGGCTGAGACATTGAAGCGACGGCAGCGGCGGCGGTGGTTGCGTGCTGAGCCTGCGCGCTCATCATCAACCACTGGTGCTGCTGTGCCTGTGCGTCCATCCCTCAGACCTCACTCCTCACTCTCTTCCTCTCCCCCTTTCTTCTTCTTCCCCACTAATTTACTTGAGCGACGAAAGATTAATTACACTTGAAAGCTGTTTATAAGTGTTGTTCACTTATCACCCTAGTCTTATATTAATATTAGGAGCAATTAAAAATTAAAATAATAAAACAAGCAACTTGAGAAGTTAATAAGTTTGGGCAATTATATTTTAGACACCTAATTAATTTTTTAAAAGTATAAGTAATAGATTAAAATTTTGAATTATATTTATATTTATTAATTAAAAATTATTTTAATTTTCAATATTTGATCAATCATATGAAATTTAAAGTGATTAAATAGTCTAATATAATCATTTATTAAAAACATGCGTGTTAATTATATAGATCAAGTATTGCTACATGGTATTGAGTAATTGATACTAAAAAAATTATATCTTATGAATATTTCCCCTTCAAATAGCTATCGTGGTGGGCTAAGAGTGCAACCCTTACAACATTATATTAATTAATGGTTTTTCAAACGATTAAAAAAAATACGAAACTTATAAAGAAACACCTAATGTTATATGTAAATATATGTTTGAAAAACACAAATATTCAAGAATAGAAAATGCATTACTAAGGTTATAAGGTTTTTTATTTTATTTTTTGTAGTGGTGTCACAAGATTCCTAAGCACAAAATTATTGTTGCCAAAAATGTCGATCTAACCTCCGGCGAGCTTTCCGATCCCGATCACCTGAAAAGAACGAAAACAAACACGGCTTGGAGGACCCATGGTATACTCCAAGGGATCTTTCTGATGCCTAAATAAGGAAGTGTTTTAGAGAGGTTTGTAAACAACAGTGAAATTAGGTTAGAATAAGATATCTTAACCTCTTCATAATACCCATTTTATACTGGCTAGATTTGACCCTGGTAGATTTGTCATTTATAGCACTTGGTGTGAATCACTTTGATCATTATAGCACGGGCGTGGATCACTCTAGTTAATATATGGCTGCAATCAATGACTCTAGTCGAGCAATTGACTTGGTAGGTGATTTTCCCCATTAATGTTGGGCACATGTCTTTTCTTTAGGGTAGGTAATATATTTTGGATATATCAATTATCCCCCTTTAGTTTCAAAGTGTAACGCCCCGACCTTCTAAGTGGGCTCGGAATGCTACTAATCCATTCATTTACCTAATAATCCACATTCTAATATCATTTATGCAGCGAAAAACATGGCTACAATCTTTCAACAAATATAATACCAGAGTTTTCTAAATCTATCTATATTCTAACATAAATCATACATCCACTTGTATTCACATATATACATATCTCCAAAACATAATCCCTAAATACCAATATGTTTCACAACCATCCACTACTTAGAAGACTTAAAACATAAAACATAAAACATAAAATATCTACATCCCAAAATATTATCAAAATTATACTTTTTTCCTCAAAAGTGCTATCACAGCTCGAGCTCTCGGAGGTCTTGAAAAAGATTAGTTCATATTCGGGTGAGACACATCTCATTAAGGGAAGAAACAATATATTAAAACTGTGTGTGGTCAACATGAGTTTGTATATAACATATTATTCATCATTTGCAAATCATTAAGATAATTCCTGAAATCATTTTCTGATCCTATTCAAACACATGTAAGATATTTTACCCACGAGATTACCTAAGGATAGAGGTGATTACCCGCTCATACAAGTAGCACCTCTCTGTTCTGATACATTAGGCAATCCAACGATCACAACTAAAGCATACCAAGGTACTCACCTTACCTAGTAAGCTCTCAAGTAATAAATTAATCTCATACTCACACAATTTATACAAAAGTTTACCGGCGAAGGCTCTCAAGAATAGGGAAATCTACCCGCTTATACAAGTAGTTTCCCTTTACCCTAACACATTATGCAGCCTACTACTACACTTGATACAACCAAGGCACTCGCCTTTCTCAGCAAGCCCTCGGGCGAAGAGTTTGTCTCGCCCAAAAATAACATATTCTACTATCATAAATACTAATAATACCATAATATATTATTTTGTTTGCCATTATTCTGCATTTCTCAACTATTCATGTTTCCATCTTTTACTTTTCTTTTCATTTCATTTCACTTTTCGTGGTTCTTTCTCATTTTACTTTGTTTACATTTCACATTTCATTTCCATTCGATTTATTTTCTTTTTCATTTCATTTCATTTCATACCCAGCATCTTTCAGCTGTTTTACCCATCATTTTCAGTTATTTTACCAAACATTTTTCAGTTATTATACATTTACCCAACATCTTTCAACTGTTTTACCTAACATTTTTCAGCTGTCATATATTTACCCAACATCTTTCAGCTGTTTTACCCAACATCTTTCAAATGTTTTACCCAACATCTTTCAATTGTTTACAAGGTTGCATTAACACACACAAGCAGGATAGTTCATATCATATTTCATTCTTAACGCTTTACTTACTTAACCTACATCTCATACATTTAACATATATTTGCACAGAACTTATATTTACTCATGTCACACAATTTAATAATAAAATTCATACACTGCCCATAAAATAAGCCAACCAACATCTAATATTTATATACTGAAAATTCCTTTCCTTTCTTACATAATTATCCTGAAAATATTTTTCACTTTCATCAATTCATTTTTGCATATACGTATCTAATAAACAGCCATAAACTCAGAAAAACATAATTTAAACAGTTGACATTTTAAACTCATACCGAAACATATACACGTATATAAAATACAATTTATTTTTCATTAAATTCATAAAAATTATGGTATTACATATATTTTTCCCCTTACCTGGTTCCTAAAAAAAAACCAGCTAACACCCTGATTTATGCCCTACGGTGTTTAAAATCCCTAAAACCCTGAAATTCAAATTTCCCTACATTACTCATCACAATCCTTAGAATAACTTTCCTTAAAATTTCCCTAGATTCTGAATACCCTAAATATCCTAATAAAGTCTAAATTATTAAACTTACCCCCGATTTAGAATTGGTACTCCGGACTCCAATTCGAAAATCCGCTCTAGTTAGATTGTAGAGAATCTCCTCACAAATCCCCTGGCAATTTCCATTCCTTAATTGGGCTTATAGTTTAAGAGAAATTGAGGTAAGTTTGAGAATTGGCCTTACCCCAAGAGATATATCTACGCCACTCCCACGACAGATCCACTCCAGTAGAAGTGACGATGGCAGCGAGCAGACCCCAACGGTATTTCTAAATTTCCGATCGGCCGAATATCGGAGGCGAGATGGAGGAGAGTGGGAGAGAGGGGACGAGGAGACGAGGAGAAGTGAGAGAGAAATTGAGAATAATGGCACAACGTAGAAAACCAATTCAGATTGGATTGATACAGTGAAATGAAAAGAAGCTTCCTGAAGCTTATCCCATTTTATATATATATATATATATATATGTATATATATATATATATATATGTATGTATATATCTTATTTCAATAGGCTTTTTTTTTTCCTTATCATATTATTCATTTTACCCATTAATTTAATTATTTTAATTTTAATTAATTTATTAATATTATTTTTTATTAAACTTTTTTTTTCCTGTGGGTTATTACACGAAGTTTTGAACCATGTTCTCAAAGTTCAAAAGTTGTTCCTACTGGGCTTTTGTGGAGTCTAGTTGTGTTTGATCCGGGTGATAACTCGATCCAAAGTAATGATGTGTGGTTTCTTAACGGGAGATTTCTTACTCAGGCTTAGTCCATGAGAGTTGTGGCTTGGGCCGATTAACGCTTAGGGGACGGTTGCCCTCGAGAAAATTTTTTTTAGTGACTGTCTTCTTATGCACGGCTTGTCGAGCCAAACTTTGGGATGTTGGCTAATTTGACCCGAAGTTGAGGCAGGCCCGGCTTTTCTGAGCCGATCTTGCTACGCTCCTGGCTTTGTCAAGCCGATCTTGCTATGCTCCTGGTTCTGCCAAGCTGAGGTTGAGGCGAGCACGACTTTGCCAAGCCGATTTTGCTACACTCCTGGCTTTGCCAAGCCGAACTCAAGGGAGGTCGGCTGGGGGCCTTTTTGCCAAGTTGTCCCTCGTGGGCAATTCTTGCCGAGCTGCTCTTTTAAAGACATTCTTGTCGAGTTGCTCTTCTGGGGACATTCTTACCGAGCTGTCCTTCGTGGGGAATTCTTCCGAGTTGTCGAGCTGCTCTTCTGATGGCATTTTTGCCGAGCTGTCGAGCTACTCTTCTGGTGGCATTTTCTCCGAGCTACCGAGCTGCTCATCTAGTGGCATTTTTTTCGAGTTGTCCCTCGTGAGGAATTCTTTCGAGCTATCAAACTTCTTTTATGGTGGCATTTTTTTCGAGCTGCTGAGCTGCTCTTCTGGTGCCATTTTTTCCAAGCTGTCCCTCAAGGGGAATTCTTCCGAGCAGCCAAACTACTCTTCTGGCGGCATTTTTGCTGAACTGCCCTTAGTGGGGCATTCTTGCCGAACTACCCTTCGTGGGGCATTCTCGCCAACTTGCCCTTCATGGGGCTTTCTTGCCAAGCAACCATTCATGGGCCCTTCGTGGGGAATTCTTGCCAAACAACTCTTTTGGCCTCACGAGTGTTGCTTGTCAATTAGGCCGATTTTGCCTAATGAGTTGTGCTTATTTGTTGGATAGTCTTCTGGCCTCACGAGCATTACTTGTTAGTTAGGCAGATTTAGTCTAATGAGTTGTGCTCATTTGTCAGGCAGTCTTCTGGCCTCATGAGCATTGCTCGTCAGTTGGGCTAATTTTACCTAATGAACTGTGCTCATTTGTTGGGCGGTCTTCTAGCCTCACAAGCGTTGCTCGTTAGTTAGGTCGATTTTGCCTAATGAGTTGTGCTCATTTGTTTGGCAGTCTTCTGGCCTCACGAGCATTACTCGTCAATTGGGCCAATTTTCTTTAACCTAATGAGTTGTGCTCATCTTTTGGGCTGAAATTGAGTAGCATTGTAACGACCTGAAAAAAATAATTAATAAAAATAATAAAAGAAGAGAAAATGGAAGAAAAAGAAATATTTTAAAGGGTGTTAGTCAGAAATCGTCGACGAACCAACTAGTCTCGTCGACGAGCGTGCACCTTGGCTCATCGACGAGGGCACATGTCTCATCAACGAGGAGTTACCGAGAGGGGTTTTCATGTCACTGAAATTCGTCGATGAGTTTCCAGTTTCGTCCATGAACGGTGTTCTTAAACTCGTTGACAAGTTCACATGTCTCGTTGACGAATCTCTACCTATAAATAGAGATTCCTTTCCTTTTTAGCGAGAGAATTCTACATGTAGCCTCTCTCTCTCTCTCTCTCTCTCTCTCTCTCTCTCTCTCTAGAAAAACGGTCCTCTCACCTTCTTTCTAGGTTTATGACCCCGTTTCTCCTCGGTTCGACTATCGGAAGCTACCATGAGCCTCTTTGGAAAATTCTCTACAAGATAGGTGGAGCAGAATTTCGATTTGAGAAGTTTGGGAAACATCCCAAAACCAGGATAAGTGAGATAATTAAAGGTTTTATTATTATTTTGAGATATATTGAACCTAATAAGTATTAAATGATCGTTTTTTTAAGATTTGAGAAAGTTGGGATTTTTGGAATAAAGGGTCTCGTTTTGTTTGATTTTAGGTTGAATCCCAAGGAGCAAGTAAAGGGAGATATTTTATAACAACATTTTTATTAATTTTAAATCGGCTAATTTTGGGTATAAATTCTATATATTTTGGTATAATTTCCTAAACGGTGCAGGTATTGAAAAGATTGTTTTTACTTAATTATATAATATATTGGGAAAAAAACCGTGTGGCATGAAAACAACTTTGTTAATTAAATGGCTGCGAGTACTGCGGAGTTTTGATTTATTGTGTGATTGTGAATATTATTTGGGTTGCTAATTCCGTTTGGTTGAAAATACTGGTTGGTTGTGAAACTATTTGATTGTGTATACTGTGGTAGATGTGTGTATGTGTTTAAGTGGTTGGATTTTCTATTGATTTGTGTTGTGGTTCATGTAAATTGAGATATAACATTGGCGGTGGTATGAGAAGGTCATTATATGGGCATTTATATCGGGGGGTAAAACAATGGTAGTGGTATGAGGAGTTTGTTTTACCTATTTACCATGAACAGGGTGGTTTGTGTTGTAATCTGTGTGATGATTAGTCCTGTGTGGACCATGTAACCTGTGTGGTTGATAGTCATATATGGACCAGTCCTGTGTGGACATGTATGTTGTAGATATGATAGTCTTGTGTGGACCAGTCCTATGTGGACCATGCGTTGATGGTAGTCATGTGTGGATGATGTATTTTGTGTGGATATGAACCTTGTGTGGGTGTGAATGAAAACTATATGGATTATCCTGTGTGGATTGATTGTGGTATGTGTATATGTGCGGAACTCTATGAAAAGATTGGCATTGGTTGTGTGTAACCTTAATTATTTAAGTATTTATGGTAAAATTAAATTCTCCACCCATGAGCTTACTGAGGAAGGCGAGTGTTCTGGTAATTATTTGTGGATAACAGAGTAAAGGGAAGTCAGTTGTATGAGCGGGTGACCTTCCTTATTCTCGGAGACTTTACCTAGATACATAACCCGATGGCTTACTGAGAAAGGTGAGTGTCGTGGTGTTAGCACTGGAGCAGAGCGAATCTACTTGTATGGGCGGGTATACTTCCCTATTCTCAGGAATTATCAGTAAAAATTATTGTGTTTGTGTGTGTGTGATTGGGAGACAGAGAAGTTAACAGTAGTGTGATTATGAACGCGTTTTCTTGGCTGCTATTGGTAGTGAAATACAACTGTATGTATATTTTGTAAATATATATTAAACACTTCAACCACACACTATTGTAATTTGTTTCTTCCTTACTGAGAGGTGTCTCACTCCGGCGATTATTTAATCTTTTCAGGTCTTCCAGGTGATTGACCTTAGAAAGCTCTAGGGTGGGGTAGTTTTGTGAGTAAATAAAAAGAACGGATATGTATAGTTTTATGTTTAATTATTCTGGTCATGTAATATAGAGGATATGGTTGTAATTTTTATGGGTTGACATATGTAATTATAGAACTCTGATATTTGGTTTGAGTTATGTAATTAATTCCGCTGCGTGAATGGTATTAAAGATGCGTATTTAGTCTCATAACACTCCGGGCTCCACATGGCGGGTTCGGGGCATTACAGTTGGTATTAAAGGATAGCGGTCTTGCAGACTTTAGTAGGATTAATACCAGAGTATAGGTTTGAGTTGGATAAGGGTAGGAATAGGTAGATTAAGGTACTGACAGGAGTTTGAGTTGTTTCATAGCATTACTAGTTTATGTAGATGATGTTCTGCTAGTTAGTGATAGTTTGATTGAAATTCAACAACTCAAGACTTTTTTGTCTGACAAATTCACTATTAAGGACTTGGGGCAATTGAAGTACTTCCTTGGATTGGAAGTAACTAGTCAAAGTCTGGAATTTCACTCTATCAAAGAAAGTATGCTTTAGACATACTTTAAGATACGGGTCTCATTGGTTCCAAGCTAGCTGCATTTCCAAAGGAATCCAAGCTCAAGCTCACTGCAAATGATGCCAATCTTTATGAGGATGCTTCAGTTTACAAAAGGCTAGTTGGCAGATTACTATATTTAACAATCACAAGGTCTGAACTTGCCTATGTTGTTCAAGTTCTTAGCCAATTTCTTGTCAAACCAGTCGTTTCTCATTATCAAGCTATTGTTCAAGTGCTTTAAAAGCAACACCAGGCCAAGGGTTGTTCTTCTCGTCCTTTGTAGACTTAAAGCTTTTTTAGATAGTGACTGGGTAGGTTGTATAGACGCTCGAAGAAGTGTTACAAGCTTTGCTATTTTTCTAGGAGATTCATTAATCTCATGGAAATCTAAGAAACAAGCCACAATTAGTTGATCATCTATAGAAGCAGAATACAGGGTTCTTGCAGCAACTACATTTGAGGTGCAGTGGCTGCTCTATGCTTTACAAGATCTCCGTATTGATCATCCTCAGCCAACAATGCTCTACGCTGATAGCAAATCAGCTCTATCTATTGCCACTAATCTATTTCAACACGAGAGAACAAAGCACATATAAATTGATTGTCATCTTGTTAGGGAAAAGCTGCAGCAAAACATCATCAAGCTTTTTTACATTCCTTTAAGATTACAATTAGCAGACATCTTCACAAAGCCTCTCGGGTCATTGCCTTTTCATCATACTTTACGCAAGATAAACATTCTAAACATTCATGTTCATCGTAGGGGGGGTGTTGGAGTATAACCTCTCATATCGACAAAATGGAATTAAAATCAAAGGAGAAAAAACTAAAGTAGAGTAGACAGCTGAGAAGAGAAATTAGAATCTGTTATTTCTGTTATTACTTCAAGTGTAAATAAATAAATACAAGCTTACTCATTGTAATTTGTTTTTTTAAAATTTCAATTGTTCAATTCAGATTTCTTCCTCGATTTTCTCTCTATCTTTTCCTTGTCATCAAGTTCTTGACAACTTCCTTGATATTTCAAGAATATCACAAACCTCCATTTAGATTCCTCAAAAAGACACAAACATTATTCTTATATTTTACAAAAAGACGAGTCTTTCGTGAGAAGATTTCTGTATTTTTGACAAATCCTCAAGATAGGTTTGCGACATTTTTGAAATATTAGAAAAGATCAATGGGATTTTTGAAACATCAGAGAAAGTTCATGCCTTTTTGTCAAATCTCAAGAGATGACACTATCTTTTGTCCAAAACATTTTCAGGAGGTACATATCCTATTCTCAAGAGACTCTGGCAAATGAAAGACAATTATTTTAATGACACAAACCAAATGAATCTTAAAAACCATAAATTATAATATATACATTGCCCATAGCTCTGCTCTTTTTTTTTTTTTTTCAATTTTCAAATTGGAGAGTTCTAACATAAAAGTTTTAACCTTTAATACGTACACATGGTGTTCATTTAACAAAGTGCAAGCATTAATATATTATTCTAAAATTGGTGAGTTCTAAATTTGACTAACCATTTAGTATTTCTAAGGTGGCTAAAGCCCAAACATAAAAAATAGTTGTTGTTTCCTGAAATGGGATTCAACGGTTCTTAAAAGGCGGAGCAATACTTTAACCAACACAAACGGCCCTGGCACTGGCAGCTTCCCCCAACCGCTATATACCAAATGCCCATTCCCAAATTAACCCATTGCTCCTCTCTCTCTCTCTCTCTCTCTCTCTCTCTCTCTCTCTCTCTCTCTCTCCTCTACAAATATCATCCCGTCTCATTCTCTCTCTCTCTCTCGATTCTCTTTCCATAGGTGTGCTACGTTTTTGGGTCCGCATGTATGTCACGAGCTAAGCTTGTTCAGGGCATTATGCTTGCCTGTGACTGCTTATCTTGTGTGCTTGGGATAAGTTTCCATCATGTAAATACTAGTGTAGGGTTATTTTCTGCTAGTAGAGTCTTTGTAAGCCAAATAAGGCAGTATGACTCCTTGGTCACTTTGATGTTTCCTAGTGCCAGGATGATAATTACATAAAAACCTCTTTAGTGGAGGGTGAGTGTTCATCAGTCATTGTAAAACTCACTAGCAATTGTCAACGTGCTTAGCCTACTTGCCTCCCTCGCTAAGTACAACATGTCAACGGAGGATTTTTTAATGAATTACATTTGCTTCAATGTTTATTGCTTGCTTGCCACGGCTTTCATGAATTGATTATTGTTTCCGCTGCTATTTGATTGAATGTTAATGAAAGTGCTTCGTGGATGAATGTTGGTAAACGATAGGTTGGCTAGTTAAGCAAGAGTGCTTTAGCTAGTGCCGCACGACCCTTCACAACGGTGTGAAAATAGTCGGACCGTGACATTTGGTATCAGAGCCAAGTCGGTGACACTTAGTGAGAGCCCAAAGTTGAGTTGCTATGTGAATTCGATTGCCTTCGTTGTTGGGTTTGGAAAGCTTTGGTAAGTGACCATGGCACCAAACACTGCTGAGAGGATCAACGTGCTGGAAGCACAGGTTGAGACAACAACCAACACTATGGCCGTGGAGGTGGCCCAGATGAGAGAACTTGTTGATGAGGTGATGGGATCACAAAAACATCAAACAGGTTTGATAGGCGACATGTCAGAGGACTATCGCCACATAGTTGAAACTTTGCAGTCGCGGATGGCTGATCTGGATGCAAAGGTGAATCTGATGGTTCTTGCTATGGGGAACTCCAACATTCCAGGAGTTAGCAAGACCAAGGTGCCAGAACCCAGGACGTATGGGGGTGCCCGAGATGCCAAGGAGTTAGAGAACTTTTGTTTGATGTGGAGCAGTACTTTCGCGTTGTGAGGATGACCTCAAAACAGGCAAAGGTGGATATTGCGACCATGTACTTGATTGGTGATGCCAAATTGTGGTGGCGTACCAAGTACAGAGAAATTGAAAATGGAAGCTGTGTAATTGATAGTTGGGCAGACTTAAAGAGAGAGCTCAAGGCCCAATTCTTTCCTGAGAACGTTGAGTATAATGCAAAGAGAAAACTAAGAGATCTCAAGCACACGGGGTCGATCAGTGAATCTGTGAAACAATTTTCTGCTTTAATGTTGGATATTCGGGATATGTCGGAGAAGGTTCTATTTTCTTGAGGGGATGAAATTGTGGGCAAGAACTGAACTTCATAGGCAAAGAGTTCAAGACTTGTCAACTGCACAAGCGGTTGCAGAATGCTTGACTGACTACGCTGGTGATGATACCACTTCGTCCAAATGGTTTGGTGGAGAGGGAAACGGTGGAAAGTCTTTCAAGAATGGCAAACCCAAGAGTGGGGGAGCCGACTCTAAATCATCAACCTCAACGGAAGCTTCGTCGTCTCAAAGGTTCAACACACCTAATGGAAAGAGAAAGGGTAAACTTGAGTGTTTCATGTGTCAAGGTCCTCATAGAGTTTTTGAGTGCCCTCACAAAGCATCACTTAATGCTTTATAGGCTTCCATTGTAGAGCAGGCAGTGGAAGACGATGGGGAAGAGGATGATGCCCCGAGGGTGGGTTTAGTGTGGTTGGTGAACGCATTGGAAAAGCAGGCGAAGACACTGGAAGTTACACGCGCAAGAGGGTTAATGTTTGTGGACTTGAGGATAAATGGGAAGAGTACTCGCGCTATGGTAGATACGGGAGCTACTCATAATTTTGTTTTGCAGTTGGAAGCAGGGAGACTCAACTTATCCTTAGAGAGGATATAGGACGCATGAAAGCAGTTAACTCTGTAGCCCAACCTACTTTGGGAGTAGCCAAGCAAGTGGCTATAAAGCTTGGACAGTGGGAAGGTCATGCGAATTTCACAACGATGCCATTGGATGACTTTCCAGTCATTTTAGGAATGGAGTTCCTAAGGGGGACGAGGGCAGTGCTGATGCCTTCGGCTGGTTCCCTGTGTCTGATGGGAGATCACTCATGCATGGTGCAAGTTGTTGTAACGAAAGGAGACAACGGGAAGTCCCTTTCAGCCATACAACTCAATGAGGGATTGGGTAAGGGTGAGCAGACTCGTCTAGCCGCGGTGGTGGTAGACAAAGAAGTAGGCCAAGAGCTGGAGCTTACGACCATCCAAGCGGTGTTGGATGAGTATAAGGAGGTGTTGCCGGAAAAGCTGCCTCACAATTTTCCTTCACGACGAACTGTGGATCGACTTGTTATCAGGAGTGAAACCACCTGCTAAAGGGCCATGTCGGATTGCGCCTCGAGAGATAGTAGAGTTGGGGAAGCAACTTGATGAATTGGAAACGTGATGTGTTCGCCCTTCCAAAACGCCATTGGGAGCATCAGTGTTGTTTTAGAGGAAACATGAAGAGCATCTATTGAAGGTGTTCGACAAGCTGAGGGGAAACAATATGGATGTGAAGAAGGAGAATTTCTCTTTCGCTCAACGGAGTAACAAATTCCTTGGTCAAGTGGTTGAACAAGGTTGTATCCAGAGGGGTATGGAGAAGGTAAGGATGATTCAAGAATGGAAGATCCCCACGACAGTGAAGGAGTTGCGTTCCTTTCTTGGCCTTACTAGATACTGCAGGAAGTTCGTTGAGGGGTATTTGCAGAGAATGACTCCAGTGACAGGACTACTAGGGAGGTATTATTGGCCACACACGCGGGATGATGTGGTTAATTATACCAAAACTTGTCTCACTTGCCAACAAGACAACGGGGAGTGGAAGAAGTATGGTACTTTCATGGCCGCACCAAAGTACTGTTCGGCAGAGGAGATGACACAATTGTTCCTTGTGACTGTTGTGAAACTTTGAGGTGTTCCCCAAGTTATTATTTGTGACCAAGATTTAATGTTCACTGACAACTTCTTAACAGAGTTTTTCAGGATATTCAGGTCACACCTTGACATCTTTTCGAGTTATCATTGACAGACAGACGGACAAATGAAGAGATTCAAAGAGCTACTAGATGAGTACTTGTGCCATTGTGTCAACGACAACCAGAAGAATGGCGTGCAACTACTTGATGTGGCTTCGTTCTGTGGCAACGCCCAAAGGCGCTCAACAACCAACAAGAGCCCTTTTGAGCTTGTTACAGGCCAGCTGCTACTGTTATCTCACACAGTGGGCGAGCCGTATAGACGAAAGAGTCCTAGGGTGTACATCTTCACCAGTGAAGGGAGACAGAATGTAGAGCTTGCCCAAGGCTATCTGGAGAAAGCTTCTAAGCAAATGAAGAAGTGGGCAGATCAGAAGAGAAGACCGCAGTTTCATGTCAACTATCTCAAGCCATTCAATGCCAACACCAACGACCTAAGCAGAAGTCAGTCAAACAACACAGAGTTGAAGATGGTGCAACTTGACAGACATGAAGTTGAAAAGATCCTTGTAGATAGAAAGTTCATATCCTCGAGAAAGATGCGGCAGAAGTTCCTAGTGATGTGGAAGTGCCTTGATGACAAAGAAATCAGCTGGATTTCTACGGAAGATTTGAAGCCCTTCATGGACAAAGTTGAAGTGTACTTACTGCCAAAAGTCTACGAGGACGTCGTCTGCATAAGTGGGGGAGAATGTCATGAGCTAAGCTTGTTCAGGGCATTATGCTTGCCTGTGACCGCTTATCTCGTGTGCTTGGGATAAGTTTCCATCATGTAAATACTAGTGTAGGGTTATTTTCTACTAGTAGAGTCTTTGTAAGCCAAATAAGGCAGTATGACTCCTCGGTCACTTTGATGTTTCCTAGTGCCAGGATGATAATTACATAAAAACCTCTTTGGGGGAGGGTGAGTGTTCATCAGTCATTGTAAAACTCACTAGCAATTGTCAACATGTTTAGCCTACTTGCCTCCCTCGCTAAGTACAACATGTCAACGAAGGATTTTTTAATGAATTACGTTTGCTTCAATGTTTATTGCTTGCTTGCCATGGATTTCATGAATTGATTATTGTTTCCGCTGCTATCTGATTAAATGTTAATGAAAGTGTTTCGTGGATGAGTGTTGGTAAACGATAAACTGGCTAGTTAAGCAATAGTGCTTTAGCTAGCTCCGCATGGCCCTTCACAACGGTGTGAAAGTAGTCGGACCGTGACAATGTGGTTTGTGCCATCATGGAGATATCTGCAGCTTTGATTGTTGTTCCTCTGGGTGTCCTCTTCATTCTTACAGCCTAATTGTCAACCTCCTTCAGGTATTCTCCCACGAAGTTATGGCTTTGTCTCTTTGTCTTGGTTTATGCTTCTCGTCTTTTGGTTCTCTTCATGAGCTAATGTTTTAGAATTGTTGCTAAATGTAATCTCATGCTCTCTCGAAAAAATACTTTTTTAAAACCTACATTGTTGAAAATTACATTCTCCGCGTTGAACAATGTTCACTATTTTTTTTTTATCGAAGGGTAAATGTATTGATCAAAATGAGTATTTACAAGGAACACTGGGCATACCCAAATATAGGGGGGAAATGAGCCCCATCAAAATTACAAGCAGTAAGTCAACACTCAGGAGCTTAAGAGAACCTGAGCAATCTAGGGGCCTTTTGGCCAATTACAACAATCTAAAACTCATACAATAAGATCCAAAATGAGGTTAAACTCCACCACCTGTGTGTAGGCCAAATCTGTCATATACCACTATGTATATATGTTTTTGAATGGTCACAATTAGCTCCATTGCGGATATGGATTTTTCTTCAAACCTTTTCCTATTTCGTGCATTCCATATGAGATAAACAGTAGAGGCCAGGCCAACTCTCTTGCCAACCAAATGAATCCCAGTGCCCCTGACCTCCTTTCGTAGCCATTTCATTGCAGCTCTAAGTGTTGTCATAGCCCTGTTGAGCCCCAGCCAACTTCTAATAGTGTTCCAAACCTAGGATTAGAAACTGCAATTAAAAAATATATGATCAATGGATTCATGTTCCTGGCAGTAAAAGGAACAATACAGGTCTCCTTCAAAACCAATAAGCCTATCACAAGTAGGTAGTTTCCTTATAATTCCCAGTCAAAGAGTGAAAGCATGTTTAAGGGTACTTCCACTCTTCCAAACCACCGTGGACCAAGGAACCGTAGTTCCTTTAGTTCTCCAGAAGTTATAGCAAATGGAGGAACTAGAATGGTTGAGGTCCCATTCCTCAAAAAGTTGAAGCACTGCGTCCAGGTGGTTGGCACATCTTGACATAATCTGGTTCTTAATTCCAATGAGCCTTTGGTATAGTGGGGAGTCATCATGTTTTATCCCAGCCTCCCAAAGACTTGAACCTTTTAGGTAGATTTAATTAACCCATTTGGACCAAAGAGAGTCTAACAATGTTCACTATTTATTGTTCTTTTCCTGACAAGTCGTTTATAATGATGAAATTCAACTTATAGTCATATGTAAGATGCAATATGGCAATCTAGTCTTCATGGGGCATCTCAATAAGGGTTGTAGGAGCCTCTTGCTTTGGCTTAAGGTTCCTGAACCCCTCATCTCCTTAAAAAAAAAAAAAAAAAAACCCATGTCTAAAAATTTATCTGATAAATTGCAAATTCTATATCAGATTATTTATGTGTATATATATATATATTTGAAACAATCATGCTTCAAGCCAACTTTAATAGACAATCACTTGTATCTCATCCCAAAAAACTTTTATGGGATGAGATTCAAGCCAGGGGAGATTGGGAATTCAATAACTTAAATGAAACTTATCACGAAATTGTTCCAAACATTCAAAAAACAGTTGCCACGAAAATCATTCAAGATGAAAGTGTAAATGTAGACATCAATTTTCAATCATTATTAATAAGAAGTAGAAGCGTTGGTCAATCTTCAAAACAATCAACTGACTCGGGAAGAAATAGCATTTCAAGTCTTTATACATATACAGAACCTACTAAAAATATCAAACTTAAAGGAGTTGATTTTGGTCCAGAAATTCCTCAGGGATACTACCAAGAGGTATCTGAACCAAACTCTCTAACAGAATCTCAAATTTTAACAGAAGATCAAAGAGAAATCTTAAAAGAAGAACATCAAAGAAAAAATCTTATGGTAATAGACAAAGCTTTCGAACCAGATATGGAAAAAAATTAGAAAAGATTACAAACACGAACTCAATAAAGATAATAGAGAAAATATTTTTAAAGATTATAATGAAGAAGAAAGAGAAAAAATCAAAGTGCGTGGTTTAAAGAAATGCATAGATAAAAAAGAGACATTCCATTTTTCAGCTATGTCAAACAAAGGCAAGAAGTAAATGTCATAAATGATAAAAGAAAAAATTGGAAACTTTTAAATAACAATTATGTAACAACAATTCATCCTCCTGAGAGCTCATTCAAAATTCAATATAGAGGGTCATAAGTAATTGCCTCACCTTTCAAAGAAACCAAAGGAAACTCAGAAGTTCATCAATT
Source organism: Malania oleifera (assembly GCF_029873635.1). Classification (NCBI taxonomy): domain Eukaryota; kingdom Viridiplantae; phylum Streptophyta; class Magnoliopsida; order Santalales; family Ximeniaceae; genus Malania; species Malania oleifera. The sequence continues at coordinate 144,031,182 of NC_080418.1, forward strand.
AGTTAGTCAAAATAATTATACAAATCAAATACTTAGAACAATGGTGAATCAATCATCAAGAATTGAAAATCATTTGGAATACCTTTCTGAAATCAAAGAAAATAGCACTTATGAAGTAGGAGAATCTAGTAAGACAAAACCTAAATTAGAAAATCCAATACCAATTAATACTTCAAATAAAAGTTTAAAGGATTTCAAATTTCAAAAGTAAAATGAATTACTTACTCAAAAAATTGACGAACTAATCAGTAAAACTACCAACTTAAAAATCAATATGTTATCAAAGAATAAAGTTATTAATGCTTTAGAATCCAACTTCCAAGATGATGAAGATTTTGAAATCAATAAAATTACGAATTGGGAAAATCAAAGTCAAAGAACTTACTATAAAATATGGTGGGATCATTACCTCACTCCTCATGAAAAAGATCAAATAATGGAAGCAAAAAAGGTCAAAGAAGAAAACGGGGTTCAAACTCAAGAAAGTGATGCTGTCGCAGCACTTATCTGGTCAATCTTTAGACAATTTATAGGAGATTCAACAAGTCAACACGAAAAAAGTAGCGTCATACTCTTAAATTTTACATGTTCAAAATTATCAGATTTTTAATGGTACAAAGATATTTTTTTTATTGCAAAAATAATGAGTAGACCAGATGGGAGATCGGGCTTCTGGAAAGAAAAAATTATTAGTGGATTACCAAAACTATTTGCTCAAAGGGTCAGAAATAGAGTCAAAGAAACCTTAGGATCAAATTACGAAGCAATTACCTACAGACAAATCATTTGTGTTATTAATCATGAAGGTTTAAAACTTTGTAATGAACTAAAAATTCAATCTCAAATGAAAAGTGAGTTCAAAAGAAATAAAGGAAAACTTGGTGATTTCTGTGCCCAATACGGTTATGAAAGAATCAAAGCACCTTCTAAAAAACATATGCATAAGAAACACAAACCATCAAAAGGATATTATAAAAAATATGATAAGAATTATTATAAAAATAAAAGAAGAAGATCTCAAAAACCTTCAAAGTTTCAAAATAAAGAAAAATATCAAACTAGAGAGAAAAATCAAAAAACTTGTTTCAAATGTTGAAAGAAATGTCATTATGCAAGAGATTGTAGGGTCAAGCAAAAAATCAAAGAATTAAATATTGGAGAAAAGCTCAAAAAGCAAATGCTAAATCTGATAATAAGTAGTGAATCAGATAACTTTGAAGAAACTTCATTATCAGAAACAAAAAATGAATTGATCAATGAAATTCAAACCAGCTCAAGTTCAGAAAATCAAAGTAGCTTTGAAGAATCCTGTCAAGAAGACATTGGATTCTGTTCATGTAATAAATGTTCCAAATCAATAAATGTAATTTCAAAAGAAAATGAGACCATTCTTGAAATGATTAAACATATCAATGATCCAGAAATCAAGAATAAATATTTACATCAATTAAAGAAGAATTTAGAAAAAGATAAAACTCCAAAGATTGATAAAGGATTTGACATTAACAAAATTATTAATAGATACAAAGACAAAGAATTCAAACGAGTACTGACCCTAACATTCAAGACTTACAAAGGGAAATAAATCAAACTAAAATATAAGTCAGATTATTAAAGGAACAAAATGAAAAGTTTGAATATCATATGAATCAAATACAATCAAGAATTGATAAAATTGACACAAAAGGAAAATCAAAAATTGAAGAAATCATTGATCCAAATGAAGAAGAATTTCAATATCAAATTAAACCAAAAGAAGAAGTATTCCTTGGATTTTTATCAAGAGTCAATATTCATAAATGGTATTCAGAAATAAAAATTGTAATCAATAAATCATTTGTTCTTGAAGCTCGTGCCCTTTTAGATACAGGAGCAGATATGAATTGTATTCAAGAAGGTCTTATACCTACTTATTACTATGAAAAGACAAAGATGCAATTATATAGAGCAACAAATTCAACTTTAAAAATTCAATAGAAAATTTCAAATGTCCATATTTGTAAACAAGACATTTGCCTCAAAACTACATTTGTACTTGTCAAAAATATGCAACAAGAAATTATATTAGGAACTCCATTTTTTACAATGATTTATCCTTTTAAGGTTGATGAAATTGGAATTCACACTTCAATTGGTGGACAAAATATTTTATTCGAATTCACAGATAAAATGCAAGAAAAAGAGATCAACATGCTTAAAGATTTAGCCATTAGTAGAATCAATCTTATTCAAAATAAAAGAAAACATGTAAAAACATTAACCAAAGAAATCCTTCATAAAAGAATAGAGGAACAAATTCAAAATCCAGAAATAAAAGCTCAAATTGATTTATTCAAAGAAAAACTTGAAAAAGAAGTTTGTTCAAATCTTCCAAATGCCTTTTGGAATATAAAGAAACATTCTATTAAACTTCCTTATACAAAAGATTTTATAGAAGACAAGATTCCTACTAAAGTAAGACCTATTCAAATGAATAAAGAACTCCTTAAATATTGTAAAAAGAAGATTCAAGGATTGCTTGATAAAAAGCTAATTCGAAGAAGCAAATCTCCTTGGAGTTGTGTTGCTTTTTACGTTCAAAATCAAGCTGAAATAGAAAGAGGTGCTCCAAGACTCGTCATAAATTACAAGCCATTAAATAAAGCCTTACAATGGATTAGGTATCCGATACCTAATAAGAGAGATTTACTCAATAGACTAAATACAACGTCAATATATTCAAAGTTTGACATAAAATTAGGATTTTGGTAAATACAAATTGCAGAAGAAGACAAATATAAAACAACATTTACTGTACCATTCGGACACTATGAATGGAATGTCATGCTGTTTGGTCTAAAAAACGCGCCTTCAGAATTTCAAAATATTATAAAATGAAATTTTCAATGATTATAAAAAATTCACTATTGTATACATCGACGATGTCCTTGTATACTCTGAATCAATAAGCCAACATTTCAAACATCTCAACATTTTTTACAATGTTGTCAAAAGAAATGGTTTGGCTGTCTCTCAATAAAAAATAAAACTGTTTCAAACCAATATTAGATTTCTTGGTCATCAAATTTATCAAAATAAAATCACTCAAATCCAAAGATCTTTAGAATTCGCAGACAAATTTCCAAATGAAATTAGGAATAAAAATCAATTGCAAAGATTTTTAGGGTGTCTTAATTATGTGGCAGATTTTATTCTAAACATTAGAATTTTAATCAAACCATTATTCAAAAGACTTAAAAAAAACCCTCCAAACTGGACAGACAAGTGTACTCAAATAGTCATTAAAGTCAAAACCCTAGTCAAGACCCTTCCCTGCCTTAGTCTTCCTGACCCTAAGGCCTTCATGATTGTAGAAACAGATGCCTCTAATGTTGGATTTGGAGGTATTCTCAAACAGAGAATTGATTCTATAGAAACCCTAGTCAGATTCCATTCAAGAGCCTAGTCAGGACCCCAAGTCAATTATTCAACCATTAAAAAAGAAATTTTATCAATTGTTTTGTGCATTCAAAAATTTTAAGACGATTTATTCAATAAAGAGTTTTTACTCATAATTGATTGTGCAAGCGCTAAAAATATTATTGAAAAGGATGTCAAAAATTTGATTTCAAAACAAATATTTGCAAGATGGCAAGCCATTTTATCAGTCTTTGATTTCCAAATTGAATTTATCAAAGGAACTTCAAACCCAATTCCAGATTTTTTAACAAGGGATTTTTTAATAGGTCAAAATGCCAAGAATAACAGCTGAAGACCTTTATTCAACACCTCAAAATTCAAAGGCTCAGGCCCAACCATCCAGTTCAAAAGCCCAAAGAAAAATTCCTATTCATAATAGATTCAACCCTCTTTCAAGGCCACCTCAAAATATTCAAACCCTCTCATTCAAAGAAGTCATGGAAAGTCAGGCCCAATCCTTTGTTGCCCAAACTCAAAATGCTTCGGTTACTAAAGGTTACTATTCAAAAGGTTTCGAAGATCTCTTCCCTATTGAACCCGAATGGGAAGATTCCACTCCCTTCGATGTCATCAAAAACTATTTCTTTTCTGGGTGCCATTTTGATATTCGAGACCCATTAAAGAATAGAAAATTTTATGAATTAATTCTTGTTGAATCTAATTCGGTTGTAATTGATCATAATTACGACCTTCAAGATTCTTCAAAAATTAATTTTTCAAAATTCAAGATTTTCAAAATCATTTCTCCCACTGAATGGGGAACCCATCTAAGAAATTCAAAAAGGTTCAAAGGAAATTTTATTCCTCAAACTTATGATGACAAAGATTACATTGATGCCTGGTCAAATGTTCTCTTCCTTCAAAATTACTCTCATTCTTGGTTCATGCACTTTGACCCCAAAATTTGCAAAACCTTTCCAAATTGGTTTTTAAAATAGTTTAAAACTTTTGGTCCTAAAAAAGAAATTTTTCCAGAAATAATTCAAAATGATCTTGAATTATTTCAAAAGAATTTTTTTTCTTCCTCAAGATCAATCTCATTCGTCTTTCAAGCTTCTACAATTTTGTTCAAACTTCGGAATTACTTGGATTTTTTGTTGGGACTACCTTGTGGTCTCTCCAGAAGAAAGCTCTCTGTATTATTCAAAATCAATGAGAAGAATTTTCACAGTTTGTTGGTGGGAAAAGTTCACCCTGCCAGAAAGACAAGTACGTTTGTGGCTGGTTCAACAAGTTCTTCCACCTTCAAGTTCTCAAGGATCACTTTTAAAATCAAGAGACAAACTGAGAATAATTGATGAAGATGATACTGTTTCAATTTCTTCAGGAAGGTCAAAATTGTCAAAATCAGGAAAGATGAAAGCCCACTTGATCAAGCTCATCAAACAGTTGAAGGAATCGGATGAGTCAGATTCTGCCTACAGCTCTAACTCAAACAGAAACGTTGATCTTGATCTCGGTTCAAAATTCTATCAATTTATTCAAGAAGATCCTTTGCCCCCCTCTGCAAAAGGCAAAGCAAAGAAAAAGAAGTGATTTCTTTACCTACAAGATTCAAAAACTGCGGCTACCGCTTCCAGTTTTGACAAGCCACCCTATCCCCTCAAAGGTTTTTACTCAAGTCTTGACAAGAGTTATTCCAAAGTTACTCAAGACTTATTTAAGAAATTTTGCAGCCGGAAACCATTTGGCCCAACTTGTAATTCTTTGAGTGCTTTAAAAAAGTGAGTGTTTTACACTTGTCCACTTTGGGTCAGGGTTATATTATTTTATTTAAAGGTGGTGGGTCACCCACACAAATGCAGTCGTCCATGTGCTGTCACATTTAAGTAAAATATTTTGTCTTTTGCGTTGGCTCGTTAGTCTTGTAAAAATCCAAAGTTGAATTTAGTGGTCGATGGGGCCCATAGAGCACCCGCATTAATTCACCCCGGATTCCAAACCATCTGAAGTCTGAACCTCTTGATTATAAATAAGAGTCTTTTGTTCTATAAATCCTCGCACCAATTTAGGGATTCTCTAGAGAGGATCTAAGACGCCTTGAGCTCCACTTGAATTTTCTCTTCTCCCTCTTCTCTCTATCTTCGTCCATAGGAATTCTGTCAAAAGTGTAATACAAGTAAGTGTTCAATAAAAGTTAATAATTTCTTTCAAAGTACAAATAATACATATTAAAAAAATTACTATGATAAAACTAAAATTTATTATAATAATTTTACTAATTGTTCTACTTTCAAGTTTTACTTTACAATAAATATTTTATTGAATGACAATTTAAAAGTAGTAAAAGTATTTGGTAATTAGCTTTATTGCCATTTTTTTAATTTATGTATATTTTTCTTTTAATTATATTTAAATTCATATGATCATTTAATTTTGATTTTAATTTAAAAGTGTATAAAATGAACAATTTAGTCCCAAAAAAATTTATTTTTAGGTATTAAAATTTTTGGCAACAGATTACCAAAATAACTGAAAACCATATTTTTGTCAAACAGGTAGAAACTAGCAACAGAAATTGAAAACTAACAATATACTCAAACGAGTTTTTATTATTTGTTTCTTCACTACAGAAAAATAGAAACAAAAAATATACCAAACAGACCCTACTAAGTTGAAGATAAATTTAGCATTCGGTTTAATTCTATCCCTTTTCATAGTTGCCCACAAATTATAAAAATAATTTAAAATAATTTATTTTTGATGTAGACATTTTGGGTACATGTGAGATGGATGGATGTTCATATCTATATTCATGAGACCCTATCACAATTCAACAATTGAAAACTCCTTTAGAAAATCATAAATATTTGTTTATATAGAATAACATTTTATTGTCAAATAACCGACCAAAAAAGGTTTCATCCAGGAAATTTCTTACTTCACAACTTGCAATGTGGACAAGTTTGCTTTACTGAGTCAAAATCATGGGTAGAGAGGATGGGCAGCTCTCTCAAAATTTTGTGCTGATGTTAAAATCTTATCATAAATGTATAATGGCCCAAAAAGTCATTAGAAGTAACATATGGTGCATTGACTACTAAGTGACCCATATTGCATTCCCAAAAAGATTACAAAATAATTCAGACTCATAAAAAAAAGTTACACGGTTCGTGAAAATCGAGTATTAAATTTGAATTTGCGTAAATTTTAATGAAGTATAGTATTAAATTGTACTAAATTTTATTTATATACAAAAGAATTTAATTTAAGATTTCTAATTCATGATCTCGAAGATAAAGTTGTGTTTAAGGGCACGAGTTTTAGGTTTTAAATTTTAATTTGTATGGTTTTGAATAAAACATGTTAGTATAGTTTCCGTTATATCTTGTCGAAATCCATATATACTAATTTGAAAATTCAAAGAATAAAATATAACCTTATGTTTGAAAATATAGTCTTTGAACATCTTTGGATCTAACTTTGTGTGGATTTGAATAAAATATAGTATAAACTTATTTTTAAATTTCTTCCAAATTTTTTTTAAAAATAATCTAAGTTAAAAATTTGTACACCCAAACATTATCAAAGAGCAAGATTTACACTATTAAGGAGAGAGAATATGAGTTATCAAATTTATTGGTGAAATTTAGTATGTAACTATAATATAGTTAGGGGTGCGCAATTGGTCGGTTCAGCCAATTTACCAAATTAACCGAAAAAATTTGGTTAACTATTCATCATAACTGAACTGACTGAATTACCCTTCTTACCCGAGCCTTACCCAACCATCAGATGATTTATGTATATAGATATATATATATATATATATATATGCGATGATTTACGTATATATATAAATATATGTCAGATTATATCAGATTATTTACGTATATATACATAAATCATCTGATATATATGTATATACGTAAATAATCTGATATAATCTGACATATATTTATATATATATACATAAATCATTTGATGTGTGTATATATATATATATATATATATATATATATATATACACACGTAAATCATCTGATGTATATATATATAAATGTAAATCATGTAATGTATATATATATATATATATATATATATATGTAAATAATACGATATATATGTGTATCTACGTAAATAATCTGATATATATATATATATATATATACCTCCTTTATATTCAAGTTTAGGACGAAGTGAATACACACATCTCTTCCTTCTATTTTAAGAGTACGGCCGCTTTCATTCATACAAAAAATATGAAAGTTGCATTATTATTTTAATAATTTTTCATGTGTTCTGGTTTGTATTAGAATAACCAATGGGACCTTACATTGACTAAATCATGTCCAGGAATTCCGGAGGGCTCCCTCTCACATAATGATATAACTAAATCAATTCCCTGGAATTCAAAAAAAGAGTACGGTCAAATGGAAGAGCAAGCAGCTGGCCTGGTCACAAGGCCAGATGTCCCATCCCCAACCATCAGAACTACAAGTGTCATCACAAATCCTCACATGCGTCCCCCCATCCCATCGCCCCCCTCCCTCTATAAATTCCGCACCTTACTGCCATGCAAAATTCATCACTCAAATTAATTAAGTCGTGAGCTTCAGCATCTATCGCTAGCTGTGTGTTCGTAGTCATATCCCCTCAAAAGAAAACTCAAGATGAACCAGCAATCGAACAGTGCGAGCTACCAGGCGGGCCAGGCCAAGGGCCAAGTCCAGGTACATTAATTCCTAATACCCTACTACGTGCTTTCCATGCTTTTCTTTTTTCCTTTATATCTTTTAAGATTTTAACATTTATGTATATATAACTGGTTTAATTCATCAGGAAAAGACTAACCAGATGGCAGACAAGGCCAGCAATGCTGCTCAGTCTGCCAGGGAGTCCTGCCAGGAGGTATATACATTTACATGCATACACCCATTAATTATGTACATGCATAAGAAGCTACACATCGTTAATTTAAATGAATAGTTAATATACCATTTCCCAAAACTATCCATATGTGTATGTGTGTGTGTTGTGTGTGCGTATGTGTGATGTGATGGTTATGGTTAAAAACTAATATATGCATGGATGGATATCGACGTGGGGGTTGCACTGGTGAAGGCAGGACAGCAGATGAGGGCAAAGGCACAGGGAGCTGCTGATGCGGTCAAGAATGCGACTGGAATGAACAAGTGAAGAAGCTATTAATTAGGAGGATAAGGATCCACGATCCATCTGCGCCCCAGCCCAATTCCTTTTCTTCTTCTTTTTCTTCTTGAACCTATCCCTGTTTCATCGCTTTTTCAATTTATTTATTTGTATTCTTTTATTTTGGGGGGAGGGGAGCAATTTTGGGCTCTTTATTTATTTATTTATTTATTTTCTTCTCAATTTTCCTGAAGTGCTGCCGGTTGTTACTGGCTAGCTTTGGAAGAAGGAAAGAACTATCAATCCATCCATCTATTTAGCTCTAGCGATCAGAGAGTTGTTGTCGTTCCGAGTTATTTTTGTTTTGGAGAATAATATAATCTTTCTTTCTTTCTTTCTTTAATTTCTTTGTATATTAATTCGTTGCAGCTTTCTTAATTTGTTTCATGGTGAATGACTGATGATCATAATTATCAGCAGCTATATATAATAATTAACTAACCATTAGATAAATAATTAATTATAGTTGGCATTTGTCATGAATGATAATTTTTATTTATTTATTTATGATATCAATATGCAGTTCTCATTTTCATAAATAATTAAATTAAGAGCTTCAAAATTAATTAATTAATGAATCCCCTTCACAGCCATATATCATAATTAAGTTAGAATGACAGTGCCAAGATGAGCAGCCTGAACTCCTCAGACACTTGTAACAAGAACCAAGTATGAACTATTATATATGACGATTTAATCTTGAAAATGAGCACTTAATTTGTCTAATTCTGATTTATGTATATATGTAAATATATATCAGATTATTTACGTATATATACATATATATGAGATGATTTACGTATATATATATATATATATATATATATATATATGTATGAAAAGATGAGGAAATTTTTGATAAAATAATTTATGTATATATATATATATATATATATATATATATATGAAGTAATCAATCTTAAATTACTTCATAATTTTCTTCCTTAAAATTGCTTTCTAAATCTTGAATAGCTTCTTCTTTACTAAGAACATTCAGATTATATTTTTTAAACATTTCTTCTATGTTTTCCATAATTCTTTTTTCTTTGGAATCAAATTTAAAATCTAAATTTGGTATTGAAAAAGGTTTAACTAATGTCGGTTGTTTGATAACTTTACTTGACTCTCCCTTTTCATAAGTACTTTTCTTCTCTAGTCTCTCTTCTATAAGGGTTTCCATTCTTGTATTCTGCTTTATTCAAAGTTCAAATCTTGAAATGATCTACAGAGTTTATTGCAAAGCAACAATTTCAACGGTTTTGCCAAATTCACTTCGAACAAGTGAAAAAAGAAAAACAATTATGCTTCAATCAAATTATTATAGAAAATCCTTTGTCTCTCATCCCAAGAAACTTCTTTGGCATGAGATTCAATCCGGGGGAGATTGAGAATTTAGCAGTTTAAACGAAACAAATCATGAAATTATTCCAGGAATTCAAAAAACAGAAAGTTATTCAAGATGAAAGTGGAAATGTTAAAATTAACTTTCAACCACAATTAATAAGAAATCATAGTGTTGGTCAAACTTCAAAACAATCAATCGATTTAGGAAGAAAAAGTATTTCAAGTCTTAATATATACGCTGAACCAAGTAGAAACCTCAAACTTAAAGGAGTCGACTTTGGTCCAGAAATACCTCAAGGTTATTATCAAGAAATTCCTGAATCAAACTCTCAAACTGAATCCCAAATCTTAACAGAGGATCAAAGAGAAATACTTCAAGAAGAAAACCAAAGGAAGAATATTATGGTTTTAAGTAAAAAGTTTGAACCAAACATGGAAATAATTAAAAAAGACTATTATCATGATCTTAATGAATTCAATAGAAGATTATTCTTTAAAAAATTTAATCAAGAAGGAGAACAAATCAAAACAGAATGATTCGAAAAGATGGAAGAATTACAAGAAAATATTCCTTTTTTCAAATTTTTCAAAGAAAGACAAACGATTAATGTTATCCAAGATTATAAAAATTGGAAAACCTCTGATAATTATTATGTCAAATCTATTCATCCTCTAGAAAATTCAATCAAATTTAACTACAAGGGAAAAAAAATTTATGCTTCACCTTTCAAAGAATCAAAAGGGAAAACAAATATTGATCAAATAATTAGTCAAAATAATTATACAAATCAAATGCTAAGATCAATGGCTACTCAACAATCAAGGATTGAAGAACGACTAGAAAGCCTTGCAGAAATTAAAGAAGATAGTGTTGGCGTGAGCTGTCATTGTAAACAACCAAGAGAGATTTGAGGCATTTGAAATTTGTAACATCCCATAAATCAGGGTGGTTAGCTTGAGTCTAGGAGATGAGAAACTGTATAGTAAAGTTAAGTTTTTTATATATAAGAAAGGAAAGACGGCTGAAAAAAAAAAAAAAAAACGGATGAAGAAGGAGTAGAGTACAAAAGACAGATTTTTTACATGGTATCAGAGACAAACGAGTTCTGGCTTCCTATATTGCATCCTAACCATACCTCTATTCATGGCGAACTCTGATGATCTGAACTCTTCTGACGACACATCCAATCTCTTTGATTCTATCCTTGAATTGACTACAAGGATGATCGAGGTTTTGAACAATACTCGGACCCCGACCACCACCACTGAAACATCTGCTGCTCCGATCGGCATTAAGTTGGATGGTTCTAACTATGCACTGTGATCCCAGGTTGTTGAGATGTATATCTCTGGCAAGGATAAACTGGGGTACATTAATGGCGACTTTCCCCAGCTGCCATCCACTGATCCCTCCTTTCGCAAGTGGTGCACCGATAACACCATTGTTAAAGGTTGGTTAATTTCTTCCATGGATTCGTCCTTGATTGGCAATTTTATTCGGTTTCCTACGGCAAAGGCGGTTTCGGATTCCATTGCCACTACCTTCTTTGATGGTAGTGATACATCACAAGTGTATGATCTTCAACGCCGTGTGACACGGCTGAAGCAAGCCGCTGGCTCGCTGGAAAAATATTATACTGTGTTGCAAGGTTTATGGCGTGAAATTGATTTCCGCCAGCCAAATCCTATGGAATGCTCTATTGATATTCAGCATTATAATCGGATCATTCAGAAAGACAGTGTTTATGTGTTTTTGGATGGTCTTGACGATCGACTGGACAAAATACGAGCTGATGTTTTGCAGATGAAACCATTTCCTACTGTCGAACAAGCGTATGCGCGTGTTAGACGGGAGGCTATTCGACAACAGGTTATGACTACCCATGACCCCGATGGGCTCCAAGGGGCTATCTTGGCCTCAAAATCACTTACATTAAGCACCTCTGCCCCTGGTAAATCTTCCAAGCCCCGAAACTCCACTGATTCGAAAAAATTTTCTCATTGTGGAAACTAGAAGCACACACGTGAAACCTGTTTCAAATTGCATGGGTACCCTGATTGGTGGCATGACCTTCAAGCCTGTAAACATCTTGCTGGAATCGAAACGAATGGAAATTCAGGCACAGCTGCTGTTGCTGCTGCAGAGCCTCATCTTTCCCTTATACAACCAGTTGCAACGTCTACGAATGCTCCTCCTAATTTGAACTCAGGTATCCCTGATCTTGCTCTTCCTACCTCCCATCAAGATACAGACTGTAGTGCATGGCTTCTTGACTCGGGGGCCACTAACCATATGACTTTTGCTGCCTCGGACTTCTCTCATACCTCTCTTCCGCGACGCACCAGCATAGCCAATGCAAATGGTGTTATCTCACTAGTCACTGGCGCTGGTTCTGTGACTTTATCTCCATCACTGCATTTATCTAATACTTTACTTGTTCCGTCTTTATCCCATAAATTGTTGTCTGTAAGTCAGCTTACTGCAGACCTTGGGTGTGTTGTGCTTATTATCCCAATTTCTGTCTTATTCAGGATATTCTCACCAAGGAGATAATTGGGCGTGGTACTAAGAGGGAGGGATTATATTATGTGGAAGACATTAGTATCGACCAGACCAATCACACGAACCATCCGCATGCTGATAAAGAGACACTACTTTGGTTGTGGCATCGACGCTTGGGACACCCATCTTTTCCTTATTTGAAGCATGTTTTTCCTAATTTGTTTAAGCATTTACAGAATCCTGATTTGAAATGTGACACTTGTATTTTGGCTAAGAGCTATCGCGCTACTTATCCTTTAAGCATGAATAAAAGTGACACTCCATTTACGTTAATTCACTCTGATGTATAGGGGCCCTCACCTATTACTAATATGTCTGGCTTTCGTTGGTTTGTGATTTTTGTGGATGATTGTACTCATATGACATGGCTTTACTTGATGAAACAAAAAGATAAGGTTGTTAGTGTGTTTGAAACATTCCATGCTATGGTTGGTACTCAATACGGTGCCACCATGAAGGTTCTCTGCTCTGATAATGGTGGTGAATATGTCAATAAGCACCTTAAAGCGTACTTTACTCAACATGGTTTAATTCATGAAACTTCATGCTCACAAACACCTCAACAGAACAGTGTTGCCGAGAAGAAGAATAGACATGTTCTTGAAACTACCCGTGCTTTGCTTCTCGGTGCTTATATGCCCAAACGTTTTTGGACCGATGCCGTCTCAACTGCTGTCCATCTTCTTAACCGAATGCCTTCCAAGGTTTTATCCTCTAAGACACCACTCCAACGTCTTTCTACTTATGTGTCACTACCTACTGCACTAATGCTTCCTCCTCGCGTCTTCGGGTGTGTTGTCTATGTGTATCTCCACAAGAACCAACACACTAAACTTGATCCGTGTGCATGTCGATGTTTGTTTTTGGGCTATGGCGTCCATCAGAAAGGGTACCGGTGCTATGATCCTACCACTCGAAGACTCTATGTGACTATGGATGTCCAATTCTTGGAGACTGATATGTTCTTTTCCTCTTTGGCACCTACTTCTCCTCTTCAGGGGGAGATACATAATGAAGAGTTGAATTGGTTCCAACATGAGGTGCCAAATGAGTTTGATTGGTTGGTGCCAAATGAGGGGCCACATGAACATGAGGGGCAGGCTGGGCTGAATGATAACTTAGGCATTGTGAATTGTGAAGCTGAGATATATCCTACTGCAGAGCATGCAACATCTGAGACTGAACCTATATCCCCTCCCTCTGAAGTGCCAACCAAATCATCTCCTGAGAATACTCCTGAGGTGTGTAATGTTATTACACCCTTACATACCGATGATATAGATGCTTCTGTGGGTTATGTCTTACCTTACAGGTACAATCGTGGCAAGCCACCTACTAGATACTCTCCAGATATTGAGGAACGAAGGTCGAGGTATCCTATTGCTAACTATGTATCCACCAAGGAACTCTCTGAACCGATTAAGAAATTTGCACAAGAACTCTCCATATGTCAAATTCCTACTAGTGTTCATGAGGCATTGGCAGATCCAAGATGGACCCGAGCTATTGAGGAAGAAATGGAGGCACTACTAAAAATGATACATGGACTCTTGTTCCATTACCTAAAGGAAAACAAACTATGGGGTGCAAATGGGTGTTCTCCATTAAACACAAAGCAGATGGATCTATTGAACGGTACAAAGCACGACTGGTAGCGAAGGGATATACGCAGACATATGGTGTCGATTATTAGGAGACTTTCTCACCTGTAGCCAAGCTAAACACAGTTAAGGTATTATTGTCTCTTGCTGCAAATCTTGATCAGCCTTTGCATCAATTTGATGTAAAGAATGCTTTTCTCAACGGTGATCTCCAAGAAGAGGTTTATATGGATGTTCCTCTTGGTTATACAACATCTTCAAAGAATGGAGTGGTGTGCAAATTGTAGCGAGCATTGTACGGACTGAAGCAATCACCACGAGCGTGGTTTGGAATGTTTAGCTTGGCAATGAAGAAATATGGCTTCCAACAAAGTAACTCTGACCATACTTTGTTCTTAAAGCATCAGTTAGGCAAGGTAACTGCTTTAATAGTTTATTTAGATGACATTATTATTACAGGAGATGATGAAGACGAAATCTCTCTGCTTCAAAAGCAATTAGCAATTGAATTTGAGATGAAAAATCTGGGAGGACTCAAGTATTTCTTGGGAATTGAAGTTGCCAGGTCTAAGAAAGGCATATTTCTCTCCCAACTGAAATACATATTAGATTTTCTAACCGAAGTAGGGATGTTGGAGTGTAGGCCTGCAGACACCCCCATAGTTCAAAATCACAAGCTTGGAGAATACCCAGACCAAGTACCAATAGATAAGGGAAGATACCAAAGGTTAGTTGGTAAACTCATTTATCTCTCCCATACTCGCCCAGATATTGCCTATGCTGTAAGTGTCGTAAGTCAATTTATGCATAATCCAAGTAAGAGTCATATGGAAGCAGTGATTCGAATACTTCGATACTCGAAGTCATCCCCGAGCAAGGGACTTATGTTCTCAAAACATAATAGTCAGCCGATGGTTTATGGGTATGCGGATGCGGATTGGGCAGGTAATATCACTGACAGAAAGTCTACATCAAGATATTTTACATTTGTTGGAGGAAATCTTGTAACTTGGAGAAGCAAGAAACAAAAAGTGGTAGCCTTGTCAAGTGCTGAAGCTGAGTTTAGGGGAATGGCTAAAGGTCTTTGTGAACTCCTTTGGCTAAGAAAGCTACTCACTGAAATCGGGTTTGCCCTCACTTCTGAGATTGATCTCTTGTGTGACAATAAAGCTGCAATTGCCATTTCTCACAATCCTATTCAACATGATCGTACTAAACATGTGGAGGTAGATCGACACTTCATCAAAGAGAATCTTGAAGCAAAAACAATTAGGTTTTCGTTTGTGAAATCCGAAGATCAATTGGCAGACATCCTTACAAAAGTTGTATCTAGCAAGGACTTCTACAACTCACTTGACAAGTTGGGCATGCGAGACCTCTATGCATCAACTTGAGGGGGAGTGTTGACATGAGCTGTCATTGTAAACAACCAAGAGAGATTTGAGGCATTTGAAATTTGTAACATCCCATAAATCAGGGTGGTTAGCTTGAGTCTAGGAGATGAAAAACTATATAGTAAAGTTAAGTTTTTTATATATAAGAAAGGAAAGACAGCTGAAAAAAAAAAAAAAGGATGAAGAAGGAGTAGAGTACAAAAGACAGATTTTTTACAGATAGTACTTACGAAAAAGGGGAATCTAGTAAATCAAAAGCTAGATTAGAAGAACCAATACCTTTCAATATATTAGATCAAAGTTTAAAGGATTTTTGTTTTGACAAACAAAATGATCTTCTTATCAAAAAGATTGATGAATTAGTTAATCAAACCTCTAATCTAAAAATTAATATGATATCAAAAGAAGAAGCAATTAATGCTCTTGAATCAAACTTTACAAATAATGAAGACTTTGAAATCAATAAAATCAAAGATAAAAGTATCCAAGTCAAAGAACTTATTACAAAAAGCCTACACCTCCAAGTCTTTTATCAGAAGAAATTAATGATCTAATTCCTTAAAAAATATTCCAAGGTAATGAAATTCATGAATGGTGAATTGAAGGTTTAACAGAACATCAGCTTCATTCATTCTTACATCAAATGGCTATGGCTGCAACAGCCTGTAGGCTTCATTCAAACAAAGTTAGTGAAGAACAAATAGTTGCATTAATTACTCATTGATTTACAGGAACATTAAAGGAATGGTGGGATCATTATCTCACCTATTCTGAAAAAAGACAAATTTTTGAAACGAAGAAAGTTAAAGAAGAAAATGAAGTTCAAACTCAAGAAAGTGATGCAGTTGTAGCACTTCTTTGGGCAATCTTTAGGCAATTTATTGGAGATCAAAGTAGTCAACATGAGAAAAATAGTGTAATACTTTTAAATCTCAGTTGTCCAAAACTAACAGACTTTCAATGGTACCAAGATGTTTTTATTTCAAAAGTTATGAGCAGACCAAATGGAAGATTTGGATTTTGGAAAGGAAAATTCATTAGTGGTTTACCCAAACTATTTGCTCAAAGAGTTAGAAAACATGTCAAGGAAACCTTAGGTACAAACTATGAATCAATTACTTATGGTCAAATTATCTGTACAATTAATCATGAAGGTTTAAAACTCTGCAATGAACTCAAAATACAATCTCAAATGAAGTCTGAATTTAAGAGAAACAAAGGAGAATTAGGAGACTTTTGTACTCAATATGGATATGAGAAAATTCAAGCACTTTCAAGAAAACATCAAAAGAAAACTCACAAAAAATACAAACCATCAAAAGATTATTACAAAAATTATGATAAAAAATTTTACAGAAAGAAAAAGCGAAACCCCAAACACAAGATAAATTTCAAAATTATAAAAATAAAAAAACTTGTTTCAAATGTGGAAAGAGAGGACATTATGCAAAAGATTGTAAAGTTAAACAAGAGATTAAAGAACTCAATATAGGGGCAAAATTAAAGAAACAAACACTCAATCTAATCAAAGATGATAAATCTGAAGAATATGATTCAACTTCATCATCCACCTCATTATCTTCCTATAAAGAATTTGTCAATGAAATTATTTCAAGTTCTGAAACTTCAACCTCTTCTGAAGAATCTTGTCAAGAAGAAATAGGATTTTGTTCATGTAACAAATGCTCCAAATCAGTCAATGTTATTTCAAAAGAGAATGAAATTATATTTGAAATGATTGAACACATTCAAGATCCAGAAGTAAAACACAAGTATTTGCTCCCTTGAAGGAGATTATTTTAGCTCAAGGGGAGAGTTCAAATCGAGTATTCATGCATGTGTTTCTTCATATGTACACACATTGAAAAAAACAAAAAAAAGGAAGCAGTGATGAGTGGACTTCCATGATTTCATGCCTCATTTTCATGGTTAAGTAATGATTCCTAGTTAATTACATGACACTAGGTGATTAAGAAAGGCTTCCACTAAAGGGAGAGTGATTGGAAGCTATAAGTTAAGAGGAAATGTTGAGAATTCTATTTGTGAGTTTGTCTCATATCGAAAAAGGATGATGAGTGCTTATATATATGGGGGGGCCTAAAACTTCGTAAATTTAAACTTTTAATTCAAGTTGGTACTCACCATGTATATCAAACCCTTGCTAAAGACTCTTTGTGCATAGGTTGCAAAGGTAGTTTGGCATTTCACTAATCATATGATGATATCTATGGCATTTTTGTGCATCCTAGAGATCCCAATTGGTTTTCACATATGTCTTCATGACTTTTTGTGAGTGCAAACTATCTCTAGTTCCTATATAGCAAATGCACAATGACAAATTATAACAATCTTCTTAACAACAATCCTTGGTGTAAGGCATAACCAGTTTCCTTTGCTACAAGTCCCATTGCTTCCTTGGTTTCTTCAAGTAGGCTACTAGCTTAAGATAAGAAGTTAATGGATTCATCCAAGATGGTAACACTCTACAATGCATACTTGGAAACCAACGTTTAGCTCAACAAATTCTACTCTCAAAATATAATACAAAATTTCAAATGCTCATGTATGTAAACAGGACATTTGTCTCAAAACAATGTTTGTACTTGTCAAAAATATGCAACAAGAAATCATACTTGGAACACCATTTTTTACAATGATCTATCCTTTCAAAGTTGATAAAAAATGGTATACATACAACAATAGGTGGTCAAGATATTACATTTGAATTTATTGACAAAATGCATGAAAAGGAAATCAATACATTAAAAGATTTAGGAATCAGTAAGATAAATCTTATTCAAAACAAACAAAAGCATGTTAAATCTTTATCAAGGGAAATCTATCATAAAAAAATTGAAGAACAAATTCAAACCTCAGAAGTCAAACTTCAAATTAAAATATTTAAAGAAAAACTTGAAAAAGAAGTATGTTCAAATCTTCCAAATGCTTTCTGGAACAGAAAGAAACATTTTGTCAAACTACCTTATACAAAAGATTTTATAGAAGATAAAATACCTACAAAAGTAAGGCCTATTCAAATGAATAAAGAACTACCAGAATATTGTAAAAAGGAAATTCAAGATTTACTCGATAAAAGATTAATTCGGAAAAGTAAATCTCCTTGGAGTTGCGCTGCCTTCTATGTTCAAAATCAAGCTGAAATAGAGAGAGGCGCTCCAAGACTTGTTATTAATTACAAACCATTAAATAAAGCTTTACAATGGATTAGGTATCCAATACCTAACAAGAGAGATTTACTCAATAGACTCAATACAGTTTCAATATATTCAAAATTTGATATGAAATCAGGATTTTGGCAAATACAAATCGCTAAAGAAGATAAATACAAAACAGCATTCACATTACCATTTGAACACTATGAATGTAACGTAATGCCCTTTGGTCTAAAAAATGCTCCTTCAGAATTTCAAAATATCATGAATGAAATTTTTAACAATTATACAAAATTCACAATTGTATACATTGATGATGTCCTTGTATACTCTAAGTCAATCAGTCAACACTTCAAACATCTCAACATTTTCTATGACATTGTCAAGAGAAATGGTTTGGTTGTCTCTTAACCAAAAATCAAATTATTTCAAACCAATGTTAAATTTCTTGGTCATCAAATATATCAAAACAAAATCACTCCAATCCAAAGATCGCTGGAATTTGCTGACAAATTTCCAAATGAAATTACAAACAAAAAACCAACTTCAAAGATTTTTAGGATGTTTAAATTATGTTGCAGATTTCATACCAAACATCAGAATTTTAGTCAAACCATTATTCAAAAGACTTAATAAAAATCCACGAGTATGGACAAATGAATGTACTCAAATAGTTATTAAAGTCAAAACCTTGGTCAAGCCTCTTCCTTGCCTTAATCTTCCTGACCCTAAGGCTTTTATGATTGTAGAAACAGATGCCTATGATGCTGGATTTGGAGGTATTCTCAAACAACAGATTGATTCAAAAGAAACCTTAGTCAAGTTTCATTCGGGAGCTTGGTCTGGACCTCAAGTCAATTACTCAACAATCAAAAAAGAAATTCTTTCAATTGTTCTTTGTATTCAAAAATTTCAAGACGACTTATTCAATAAAGAATTTCTACTTCGAATTGATTGTGCAAGCGCAAAAAATATCATTGAAAAAGATGTCAAGAATTTGGTTTCAAAACAAATCTTTGCTAGATGGCAAGCAATTCTATCTATTTTTTATTTTAAAATTGAGTTTATCAAAGGAACTTCAAACTCCATTCCAGATTTTCTTACAAGAGATTTTCTGACAGGACAAAATGCCAAGAATAAC
The DNA here is from genome assembly GCF_029873635.1 of Malania oleifera. Classification (NCBI taxonomy): domain Eukaryota; kingdom Viridiplantae; phylum Streptophyta; class Magnoliopsida; order Santalales; family Ximeniaceae; genus Malania; species Malania oleifera. Next base: position 144,051,008 of record NC_080418.1, read on the forward strand.
AGCTAAAGACCTTTATTCAAAGCCTCAAGAGTCAAAAGCCCAAAGCCAAACCTTAAAAGCCCAACAAACACAAATTCCTGTTCATAACAGGTTCAACCCACTTCTAAGGCCTCAAATACCTTCCTTCAAAGAAGTTATGGAAAGTCAGGCCCATTCCTCAGCTGCCCATCAAAGGGATCAAGCTCAAAAGGTACATGTTTCAAAAGGATATTATTCAAAAGGCTTCGAGGATCTCTTCCCCATCGAGCTCGAATGGGAAGACTCCACTCCCTTTGAAGTCATAAAAAATTGTTTCTTTTTTGGGTGCCATTTCGATACTCCAGATCCATTAAAGAACAGAGAATTTTATGAGTTAATTTTGATTGAATCCAATTCGATTGTAATCAATCATAATTACGACCTCCAAGATTCTTCAAAAATTAATTTTTCAAAATTAAAGATTTTCAAAATTATTTCCCCTACTGAATGGGGATCTCATCCGAGAATTTCAAAAAGATTCAAAGGTAATTTTATTCCTCAAACTTACGACTATAAAGATTATATCAACGCTTGGTCAAACGTTCTTTTCCTTAGAAATTATTCTCATTCCTGGTTTCTTCATTTTGATAAAAAAGTTTGTAAATCCTTTGCAAATTGGTTTCTCAAATGGTTTAAAACCTTTGGTCCTGATATCGTCATTTTTCTAAAAGTAATTCAAAATGATCTTGAATTATTTCAAAAGAATTTTCTCCTTCCTCAGGATCAATCCGACTTTTCTTGGAAGCTTCTACATTTTTGTTCAAATTTCGGAATTACTTGGATATTTTGTTGGGACTATCTTTTTGCCTCTCATATAGAAAGTATCCTTTGTTACTCAAAATCAATAAGGAGAATTTTCAAAATTCAATGGTGGGAAAAATTCACCATACCTGAAAATCAAGTCCAATCATGGTTGGTTCAGCATGTTCTTCCACCCTCAAGCTCTCAAGGATCAATCTTAAAATCAAAAGAATGATAAGATGATTTATGTATATATATATATATATATATATATATCATTCTTTTGATTTTAAGATTGATATATATATATATGATTTATGATGATTCTCAAAGGAATAAATCAAGTTGAAAAGTATAAGGAAAATTTTGATGATTCTCTCTATTGGAAGAATGATAGGATCCATTTAGTATGTTCATTATATATGTTCCATGACTAAGACTTTGACCACGTAGGAGGATTTTTGAGTACACTTATCTGTCCACGTAGGAGGATTTTTCTTTATATATATATATATATATATATATATATATATATATATATGTATATATGTAAATAATCCGATATAATCTGATATATATTCATATACGCAAATCATCTGATGTATATATATATACGTAAATCATCTCATATATATGTATATATAAGTAAATATAAATATATATATATATGTGTGTGTGTGTGTGTGTGTGTGTGTAAATCATCTGATATATATGTATATATACGTAAATCATCTAATATATATGTATATATACGTAAATAATTTGATATATATATATATATATACGTAAATCATCTAATATATATATGTATATATACGAAAATATATATATATATATATATATACATACGTAAATATATATATTTATATATACGTAAATAATCTGATACCGGGCACCTGAATGAAACCTAACAAAAGTTTCAACCAAATCACTTTTCTGTTTGAAAATTCCTCCAAATCCGACATTAGAGGCATCGGTTTCGATGATCATGAAGGGCTTAGGGTCTAGGAGGTTAAAATAAGGAAAAGTTTTGACAAAGGCTTTAACCTTAATTATAATTTGAGTACAATCAAATTATATATTTACGTTTATATATATATACGTAAATCATCTGATGTATATGTATATATACATATAGTTGATCTTTGAAATTAATTCACCAACTATGTCTCCGGTCTTAGATCAAGAACAAAGAGAAGCCTTAAGTGAAGAAGGTCAAAGAAAAAATCTATTAACAATAACTGAAAATTTTAAATCACAAATGGATATTTTACGAGCGGATTATAAACATAAGTTAAATAAGAAGAATAGAGATAATTTTCTTTGAAACTTATAGTGAAGGAGAAAGAGAAACAAAAAAAGAAGGATGGTTAGAAGAGATGCAAAGAACTAAGAGAAACATTTTATTCTTTACTTATGTCAAAAAAAGGCAACAAGAAGTTAATGTCATTCATAATAATAAGTGGAAATTATTAGACAATAATTATGTAACCTCAACTCATCCACCAAAAGATTCATTTAAAATTCAATATAAAGGATCAAAAATTATCGCATCACCTTATAAAGAAACTAAGAATACTGATACTGAATTCGATCAATTAGTTAGCCAAAACAATTATACAAATCAAATGTTGCAATCTCTTGCAAGTCAGAATACAAGAATCGAAACCCTTATAGAAGAGAGACTAGAGAAGAAAAGTACTTATGAAAAGGGAGAGTCAAGTAAAGTCATCAAACAACCGACATTAGTTAAACCTTTTTCAATACCAAATTTAGATTTTAAATTTGATTCCAAAGAAAAAAGAATTATGGAAAAAATAGAAGAAATGTTTAAAAAATGTAATCTGAATGTTCTTAGTAAAAAAGAAGCTATTCAAGATTTGGAAAGCAATTTTAAGGAAGAAAATTATGAAGTAAACAAAATAGGAAATCATTGGAAGAATAAAAATCAAAGAACTTATTATAAGAAGCCAACTTTTTCAAGTTTATTATTTGAAGACGATCCATTGAAAGAAGAAAGAAGTTTTAGTGGAGGATCTCTTTACGAATGGAATTTGGATGGATTTACAGAGTATCAAGTTGTAAGAATTGTTCAACAACTGACCTTAGCAGCAGCAGCTTATAAATATAGTGACAAAAAAACTTCGGAAACTACCATTGTAGATTTGTTAGTTCAGGGGTTTAATGGATCATTAAGATCATGGTGGGATAATTATCTTAATCAATATGAAAAAGCAAACATTTATACAGCAACCAAAATTATAGAAGAAAATGGACAACAAGTCCAAGTTAGTGATGCTATTTCAGCATTACTATGGACAATACTAAAAGCTTTCGTTGGAGAATCAAATGAAGTAATTGAAAAGAATAGTGTCATTCTTGTCAATCTTACTTGTCCAAAATTATCAGACTTTTCCTGGTACAAAGATATCTTTTTAGCAAAAGTTTTGAGTAGGCCAGATGGAAGAAGTGGTTTTTGGAAAGAAAAGTTTATAGGAGGATTACCAAAGTTATTTGCTCAAAGAGTTCGAGAAAGAATTAAGGATACATTATGAACAGATTATGAAAGAATCACGTATGGTCAAATTACAAGTGTAATTAACCATGAAGGTCTTAGACTATGTAATAAATTAAAAATACAATCTCAAATGAAGAATCAATTCAAAAGAAACAAGGGAGAATTAGGAGATTTTTGTACTCAATATGGGTATGAGAAAATCCAAGCCCCTTCAAAAGGACATAAGTATCATAAAAAATATTATAAAAAATCAACCAAAAGAAATCATAAAAATTACGATAAAGAGTATTATAAGAAAAAGAAAAGGAATTATTCAAAACCTTCAAAACATTATAAAGGAAAACAAAAATCAAGAAATAAAAGAGATGTTACCTGTTTCAAGTGTGGAAGGAAAGGATATTATTCAAAAGATTGCAGGACTAAGAAAGAAATAAAAGAATTAAATTGTGAAGGAGATCTTAAAAGGAAAATGATTATTTTAATAAAAAATAGTTCCTCTGAGTCTAAATCATTTGAGTCTTCATCTGAATCAGAAGAAGTTGTTCTTAATATTCAAGAAATCTCATAAGATTATTCACAATCTTCATCAGAAGAAGAACTTTGTAATGAAGACATAGGATTTTGTTATTGTGATAAATGTACAAATAAAATAAATGTTATTTCAAAAGAAAGTGAAGATATGCTTGAAATGATCGAGTACATAGAAGATCCAAAAATAAGAAGTAAATATTTAGCAAGATTAAAAGAAAGATTAACAAAATCTAAATTACCAAATATTGAAAAAGGCTATAACTTAGCAAAAAAAATTAAAAGTTACAGTGATAAAGAGGCAAAAGAAAATAAAAATGATCAACCAACTATACAAGATTTACAAAGAGAAATAAATGTTACTAAGAATGAAATTAAAAAAATTCAAACTGAAATGCAAACGTTACAGTTTAAAGTTAAATCTTTAGAAAAAGGAAAAGCTAAAATTGAAGAAATTGTTGAATCCGAAGACGAAGCAGATTATACGCAGGAAGATAAGAATAGAGAAATCTACCTAGGATACTTATCAAAAGTTAACATACACAAATGGTATACAGAGGTTAAAGTTGTTATTAACAAGCTATTCGTATTAGTGGCCCATGCTCTCTTAGACACAGGAGCTGATATGAATTGTATTCAAGAAGGTTTAATCCCAACAACATATTATGAAAAAACAAATACTCAACTTTATGGTGCAAACAATTCAAAATTACGAATAGATTACAAAATTACTAATGTTCATATATGTAACAAGGAAATATGCCTCAAAACAACTTTTATACTTGTCAAGAATATTGAACAAGAGATTATTCTAGGAACACCATTTTTTACATTAATTTACCCATTTCAAGAATCTTGCTAGGACATTGTTAAAAAAGATCTCTTGGATGCGGCAATGGATTTTTTTCAGGGCACTACTCTTTCCAGGTTTTTTTCCTCTTCATTTATTGTTTTAATTCCAAAGGTGGATAATCCTTCTAACTTTGATAAATTCCAGCCTATTAGTTTATGCTCTGTGGCTTATAAATTTTTTTCCAAGATTCTTGTTTTTAGACTAAACGAGGTTGTTGATAAGTTGGTCTCACATGAACAAGGCGCTTTTATTCCTGGGCGAAGTATTTTTGAAAATATTACACTGGCTCAAGAAATGGTTCAGTCTTTGCACAAAAAAAACAGTTGGCGGCAATGTGATGATAAAACTAGATATGGCTAAGGCTTACGATAGAGTGAACTGGAATTTTCTTCTGGAGGTTCTTAAGACTTTTGGTTTCTCTGAGAGGTTTTGCAAGCTCATAAAAAATTGATGAACGGAACCTTTAAGGGGTTTTTTCAATCTACGAGAGGCTTGCGGCAAGAGGATCCATTATCCCCTTATTTATTCATCATAATGGAGGAGGTGTTGACAAGGTTGCTTAGGAAAAACTATGAGACTGGTCGGATTGGTAAATTTAATCATCCGATTGGGACCCCATTGGTTTCGCATTTGTTATATGCGTATGATATTCTTATTTTTGCGAATGTTGGGAAGAGGTTTATGAGAAATTTAGTTTACGCTCTGGAAAGGTATGAGAAGTGGTCGGGTCAAAAAATCAGTAAGACTAAGTCAGCGTTATTCCTATCAAAATACACCACTCCCGCTAGGAAGCATGGTTTATTGAGAATCATGGGTTTCACGGAAGGTAAATTCCCTATTTCATATTTGGATGTGCCTTTGATGTCTGAAAAATTGTCTTCTAGGACATTGGAGCCTCTTGTGGAGAAAATTAGAAAGAAAATTGCAGGGTGGAAATCTAAGTTGCTCTCATAAGGTGGAATATTGATTTTATTAAGACATGTGTTGTCAAGCATGCCTATTCATTTGATGTCTGTTATTAAGATTTTGCAGGTCACATATTCTCGCATTAACTCTCTTCTTTCAAATTTTTTATGGGGAGAGGTGAAAGATAAAAGGAAGATTCATTGGTGCTTTTGGGTGAAAATTTGTAAACCTACCTCCGAAGGGGGTCTGGGCCTGAGAGATCTTAAGGAAGTTCAGAAATCTCTTTTCATGAAATTTACCTTCAGATTGCTCACTTCTAACAATCTGTGGCAAGATTTTTTTAGAGCTAAATATTGCAGAAATGATCATTTACTAATAAGGAAGGGGAGACCAAATGATTCTCGGTTTTGGAAATCAATTATGGCCACCATTCCAGAAGTTATGGATAATGTTAAAATTTTGGTGAGAGGTGGGAACTCTTCTTTTTGGTTCGACAGGTGGTTGTCATCAGGCCCGTTATCTATAAGCACTAAGGATATTTTGAACAAGAAACTGTGTATTAAGGATTTCTGGCTAAATAATAATTGGAACTCTGATTTAGTATGGGAATTGGTTGGTGCTGAGAAAACAAGGGAATTTTTGCAACAAGTACCGGCAGGTAAAAGTGGCATAATATTTTTGTCTGGAAGCCTACCCCGGACGGTAATTTTTCTACAAAAGCGACTTGGGAGGCAATGATGAGCAGAAGTGATAATTTTTTGTGGAATGACTGGTTTTGGCATTCTTTATTGCCTAGAAAAATATCAATGTGTTTATGGAGAGCCTGGTTTAGCTGCTTGGCTGTAGATGATAGAATTCAGACCAAAGGAATATCGATGGCTTTGGCTTGTGATTGTTGCGTTCGGAGAAGCCAGGAAAACATTGATCATAAAGAGGTGGCTTCAGAGGATTGCTGTGTTCGGAGAAGCCAGGAAAACATTGATCATAAAGAGGTGGCTTCAGAGGTTTGGCATCCGGCTAGTGTGGCATTGGGGATTCCTTTCCAACGATCTCTTCCTTCGAAAAATAAAATGGAAAATTGATTCCACTATGCAAAAAAATCGTCTATTAAAGGTATTTTAATCGGACTGATTCCATTATTGATTACGTGGTGCCTCTGGAATCGAAAATGTAAAGTAAGAATGGAAGGAGTTTATCAAAGTGCAGATCAGATGTGGAGAAGTGTTCGATTCTGGGTTAGTTTTATTGCTGAGAGCACCATTTCTTTTAAAAAATTGAAGAAGTCGGACATTAAGATTTTGAATGAGTTTCAAATTAAGCATCAGGGAGTTTGCGATAGGTATGGAAAAATTATTTTATGGGTTAGGGTGGATAAAACTTAATTGTGATGGGAGTTGTTGGGGCAATCCGGGTACTTCAGGAGGTGGAGGAATTATTCGGGATTGTCATGCATGGTAAAAGAGGCTTTTTCAAGTTATTTTGGCAATGGTACGAATAATAGTGCGGAATTAAAAGCAATCAGGGAAGGAATACGTTTGTGTAAATGTTTTCATTATGTTAATGTGATTATTGAAAGTGACTCACGAATTGTAGTTGATTGGCTTCGGAAAGGTAGATATATTTTGTGGTATCTTTGGGAATTTTGGGAAAAGCTCGTGGCAGAGTTAGAAGGAGTGAATGTCATGGTGATGCATTAATATAGGGAAGCCAATAGTGCGGCTGATTTTCTTGCTAAAGAAGGAGAAATGAGAAACAATGTAATCTACGAAGAACAACACCTTCTACCACGTTATCTGAAAGGTATCATTAGGATGGATAGGTGGGGTCTTGTTTCCGTTCGTCGTTAGTTCATCTCTAGAGTTTTGTTTGGCGTATTTCGTTTTGTTTTTGGTTGTTTTTATGTTTTTTATCTCCTTTGTTAGTTATATTTAATTTTGTTTGTCCTAATTTGGTTGGTTGGTTTTATCTTGTAACCACGGAATGAGGGTTTATTAATAAGTTGATGAAAAAGGAATTCATACAGAAATAGGAGGTCAAGAAATTACGTTTGAATTTTTAGAAAAAATGCAAGAAAAGGAAGTTAATACTTTAAAAGATTTAGCATTAAATTTAATTAAACAAAAGAGAAAACATATTAAACATTTATCAAAAGAAATTTATCATAAAAAGATTGAAGAAAGAATTCAAACTCCTGAAGTCAAAATTAAAATTGAACAGATTAGGGTTTAAATTTACCAAATGCTTTTAGGTCAAGAAAAAAGCATATGGTACGACTACCATATGTAAAATATTTTACTGAAGACAAAATACCTACAAAAGCAAGACCAATACAAATGAACCATGAATTATTAGAATATTGCAAGAAAGAAATCAAAGATTTATTGGACAAACAATTAATAAGAAAAAGTAAATCCCCATGGAGTTGCTCAGCATTTTACGTACAAAACCAAGCTGAAATTGAACGAGGAGCCCCTCGCCTTGTCATAAACTACAACCCCCTTAATAAAGTATTGCAATGGATTAGGTATCCCATACCTAATAAAAAAGACTTACTCAATAGGTTATGTATTGCAATAATTTACTCAAAATTTGATATGAAATTAAAATTTTGGCAAATACAAATAGCTGAAGAAGACAAATACAAGACAGCTTTTACGGTGCCATTTGGACATTACGAATGGAATGTAATGCCCTTGGTTTAAAGAATGCTCCATCAGAATTTCAAAACATTATGAATGAAATTTTTAATCCTTATACAAAATTTATCATTGTATACATTGACAATGTGCTTGTATAATCAGAATCCTTAGAACAACTGTAACGACCTCAAATTTCTTATCATTTTTCATCATTTTTTTTTATATCTATATACAATAAACATTCCTACGCAGCGGAAAATCTCGCACTTTCCTCCATATAAATAATGTCTCCAAATTTTAAGAGCATACACCACTGCAGCAAGCTCTAAATCATGGATATGATAATTCTTCTCATATTCTTTAAGCTGCTTAGACGCATATGCAATAACCCTGCTATGCTGCATCAACACGCACCCAAGACCCTTCAAAGAAGCATTACTGTATATCACATAACTATCCTCCCCTAATGGAATAGCCAGTTCTGGAGCTGAAACTAATCGTTGCTTTAACTCTTGGAAACTCTGCTCACAGTCATCAGTCCATTCAAATTTTACATTTTTCCTCGTAAGTCGTGTCAATGGACCTGATAGCCTGGAAAAACCCTCCACAAAGTGTTGGTAATAACCTGCCAACCCCAGAAAACTCCTAACTTCCTGAACATTTCCCGGCCTCCCCCAATTCGCCACTACCTCTATCTTGCTCGGATCAACTGATACTCCTGCTTCTGAGATCACATGGCCGAGAAAAGTAACCTGCCTTAACCAGAACTCGCATTTCTTAAACTTTGCATATAATTTCTTTTCCCTAAATACCTGCAACACCAGCCTCAAATGATGCTCGTGCTCCTCAGAACTCCTCGAGTAGACCAGTATATCGTCAATAAACACAACCACAAACTGGTCCAAATACTGGTGGAATACCCGATTCATCAAATCCATAAAAACCGCTGGTGCATTAGTTAACCCAAATGGCATCACTAAGAACTCGTAATGCCCATATCGGGTACAAAAAGCAGTCTTCAAAATGTCCTCTGCCTTGACTTTCACCTGATGGTAGCCGGACCGCAGATCAATCTTAGAATAAACCTAGGTCCCCTGGAGCTGATCAAATAAATCATCGATCCTAGGGAGAGGATATTTATTCTTGACTGTCAATTTGTTTATCTCCCTATAATCGATGCATAACCTCATGGTTCCATCTTTCTTTTTCACGAACAATACTAGCGCACCCCAAGGCGACACGCTAAGCCTGATGAAACCCTTATCTAGTAACTCCTGTAGTTGGTATTTCAATTCTTTTAACTCGACTGGGGCCATACGATACGGTGCTTTAGATACTGGTGTGGACCGCGGCAACAAATCTATAGTAAACTCAATCTCACGGTCTACGGCAAACCAGGCAATTCTTCTTGGAATACATCTGGGAATTCCCTCACTACTGGTATGTCATCTTGTCTCAACTCTTCTTTTGGAAACTCTTTTATGTATGCAACATACCCCTGGCAACCATCCTGTAATAGTCTCCTCACCTGAATAGCCGACACCAGCTGTGGCGAGGCACGTACACGTGAACCCGCAAATCTAAATTCTGGTTCACCCGGGGGTCTGAAAATTACTTCTTTCTGATGGCAATCTATGCTAGCGTGATAAATGGCTAACCAATCCATGCCCAATATCACATCAAACCCCTGTATTTATAGGACCACAAGATCGGCTAACAACACTCTCTCTTGAATACTTACTAGAAAATTCCGAAGTACCCTCTGCATCTAATCACAGATCCCATCGGCGTGCCCACTGACAATTCTATATCTAATGGTTGTGTCTCTATTCTAGTAATTTTCACATACCCCACCGATATAAAATAGTGCGTGGCCCCTGCATCAAACAAAACAATCATGCTATATGGTAAAGCAGTAAGAGTACCTATGACAACGTCCCCAGTCGTCTCAGCGTCTCCTGGTGTTAACGCATAAACTCTCACCAGCACAGTGTTCCTCTGCTGACCACCGCGGGGCGCCTGATATCCACCCTGAAATGGTCTAGGAGCCTGTGCATAACCCGAAGGCATCTGACATGCTCGTGCCACGTGACTGGGTCTCCCACAGCGATAGCAAACATTCTCCCCAAATCGACATTCACCCGAGTGTCTTCGGCCACACCTGGCACAAGTGGCGGGAGGCTAACTGCTCTGGGATCCCCTGTGCTCTACCATATGTCTCTGTCCTCCACTAGATCTACCTCCTCTCCAAGGACCTCGGCTGGGACCCGCCTGATAACTCGAGGGCGCAGCCCTCTTCTTCTAACTTTGTGCCTCCGTCTCTCCAGATAAACTCTCCTCCGCGATAGTGGCCCTGTCAACCAACTCTGAGAAATCCTAGATCCTTAGTACCACCACCTGCCTGTAAACATCCCTCCTCAAATTTCTCTCAAACATTCTAACCTTCTTTGCTTCATCTGGGAACAATATAAGGGCAGAAGCGAGAGAGCTCAATAAATCTCACCGCATACTGTGGGACAGTCAATGACCCCTGGGACAGACTCAGAAACTCCTGTACTCGAGCCTTTTTGACCGAAGCAGGATAATATCTATCAAAGAACATGTCTCTGAATCGGGCACAGGTCATCTGCACTGGTATAGCCCTCTGCTCCTCCAACAATCTGGTGGCTGTCCACCACCTCTCAGCCTCCTCTGCCAGTCTATATGTAGCGTACATAACTCTCTGCTCGTCAGTGCAGTGAAGTACTGTCAGGATCTTCTCGATCTCCTACACCCAGTTCTCTACAACTGCAGGATCAGTCGCTCCAGAGAAAGCTGGCGGATTCATCTTCATAAATTTCTCTATGGTACACCCCTGAGCTGAGGATGGACCTCCCTGCTCTCTAGAGCTCCACGCTATCTCAGCCATAACTTGTTGGGCTACACTGCAAGCACAGCATCTGAATCCCCACCAATTGCGCCAGAAGGACCCGCTCCATCATTCCCACTGGCGTGAGCACTGTTGTCCCCTGGGTCCATCCTGCAAACACATAGAATACCGTTTCAAAATTCTATCTTCCTATAGACTTAACTTATTCAACTAAAACTCCAAAACCTTTGTTAACTATCCCTCATGTTTCTAATCCCAAAATCCGCTCCTACAACCTAAACACATGACTCGTCGACAGTTTACTATGGTTTTCCAGAAATCGTCACCCCAAGAAAAACACAGAAACAATCACGAAATCCTGTATTCAGATCACAGAATAAAACCTCAAATCTTTTCCCTATATTCTGGTATTGTTTTTTGCTGCACTCTAGTATCTACAGAACCTAGCAACCTAGGCTCTGATACCAAATTGTAACGACCTCAAATTTCTTATCATTTTTCATCATTTTTTTTATATCTATATACAACAAACATTCCTACGCAGCGAAAACACAAATCATAAAACCATTTATACATAAACTATACAATACCAGATTCTAGAATATACAACCCATACAAAAATGCCACTCCAGTATCATCTATCCCAAAACATACACAACTCTGCCAAAAACTCACCCTATAACCACGGTGACCAAACACTCTCTCTATCTGCGAGCCTGATCTGCTCGCTTATCTGGCTCACCTGAAAAATGTTAAAATAAAGGGATGAGTCGACGCTCAGTAAGTGGAAATATGCTATTACTAGTATGTGGCAACTAAGTTAAGGATACTTTTAAAATAATAACTGAACTGTAATGTAATAAATCATCTGTAAAACATACTTTATTTCATAATTTAAAACACATTGTATCATCTGTTTTTCTACTTTTCATATTGGTAATATCATACTATACTGTAAAACTGTAATCATATATATATAACTGTGCTTTTATCCCTGGGACTCTGTACGTCATGATTTGACCCCTCATGACAGGGTTATGCGGCCCGTAGGCAGGACTCTATCTGGTTGGCCCTCTAGATAAGTCATCATACTCTACACTACCTTAGCCCGGCCAAACTGCATCCTCTCCTAAGCTCGGGATTGGCTACTATCTCGTCAAACCGGCCCCCTCAACCCAATGTACTGGGGAGCTGCTTACTCTCCGAGCACGGCTGACGGTACCCACATACTATCTGAGATATGTGGTTGCACTCTATCTGTATCTAGCAACGGTACCGTGCTCTGTAATCTGTATCTATCTGTGTATCTTTCCTCAGGGATCTGATACTATATACATATATACATACACACTCTTTTACTGTTTTCATCATGTTTCCAAAATTACCGTAACGCTGTCTTTATGTACTCTATATATATATATATATACTATAAAACTGTATACTGCATCTGTAGCATCTTGATGCTACCTCTGTATTTCTGTCTGTATGTTACGGTAATAGGAAACATGACATAACAAATTCTGTATAAAGCTGTGGTATAAATACTGATCTGAATAATACTGTATACATGTATCTGTATATATATATGTTTCCTGAACTATTTAGATAAAAAATGTATATGCATGTACGTTTCTCTGCGAATATAAATCTATCTCTGTATAATCTCATATGCTAGAAAACCATATCAAATGTATATACTATCTATATCTTTGTATGTAGTATAGTATGATGTTTCATAATAACTTTATAAATTCATTCTTCACATGAAAGTCTACTTAGGCCACACAAACATTTATGCTCATTTTCTATAAAAACTGTATAATAGACTGACATAAAATATGCTTATGAAATCTCTATTAACTCTATTAAAACTCCTAGCATAGCATATTTCCCTTACCTCAACTTTGAAAAGCCCCTATAAAAATCTGGCTCTATACCTGCAGGATTCCTAGATCAACCTCCTAAAACCACAATATCTCAGAACAAAATATTATTATTTTTCCGCCCACGTCATTTCTTATAATTACCATAAAGCCAAAAACTCAATAAAAGACCTTACCTAGAATTTGGGATGAAATCCAACTTCGTTTTCTCGACGATCCGCTCCGGCAAACTTGTAGGGAATTCCACCAAGAGCGTCGTGGTAGTCTCGGATCGTCGATCCGGCGACTAGTGGGGCCGAAAACGAAGAGAGAAGGGAGAGAAAGTCGTAGGGAGAGAGAGAGATTTCGTAAAAATGAAAATTTTCCCCGGATTCCGTATATATATATAAACAGGGGATTTCGTTAATGAGACCCTGTGTTCGTCGACGAGTCCTTCACAAATTTCGTCGACGAGGCCCTGTATTCGTTGACGAAATTCAGGCTGCCTTAGAACCCCTCTCGGTATTTTCTCGTCAACGAAGTCCTGTGTTCGTCGACGAAATTCTGAAAACCTTCTTCGACGAGACCCTGTGTTCGTCGACGAAGCTTGGCAACTTTCTAAAATTATTTTTTGTTAATATTATCTCCAAAATGCAATGTCATCGATGAAGTCTACGACCTCCTTCTATTTCTGTATCTATTTTTCTCTCTCTTTAATATTTGAATATCAATATTTTCTGGGTCGTTACAACAACATTTTAAACATTTGAATATATTTTATGAAGTTATTAAAAAAAATGAATTGGTTGATTCACAGCCAAAAATCAAGCTATTCCAAGTTCACATTAGAATTATTGGTCATAACATTTATCAAAATACCATTACTCAAATCCAAAGGACATTAGAATTTGCAAATAAATTCCCAAATGAAATCAAAGATAAAAATCAATTACAAAGATTTTTAGGATGTTTAAACTATGTGGCAAATTTTATTCCAAATATTAGAATTATATTAAAACCTTTATTTAAAAGATTAAAAAAGAATCCACCCCTGTGGACCGAAGAACATACTCAAATAGTTATCAAAGTCAAAAATTTAGTCAAAAGCCTACCTTGCCTTAGTTTACTTGATCCAAAAGCCTTTATGATAGTAGAAACGGACGCCTCTAATGTTGGATTTGGAGGTATCCTTAAGCAAAGAATTGTGTCAAAAGAAACCTTGGTTAGGTTTCATTCTGGTGCCTGGTCAGGACCACAGACCAATTATTCAACAGTTAAAAAAGAAATTTTATCCATTGTTTTATGCATACAAAAATTTCAAGATGATTTATTTAACAAAGAATTTTTATTAAGAATTGACTGCAAAAGTGCAAAAGACATTTTAGAGAAAGATGTTAAAAATTTAGTTTCAAAACAGATTTTTGCCAGATGGCAGGCAATTCTTTCTATTTTTGATTTTGAAATCGAATTTATTAAAGGATCTTCAAACTCAATACCAGATTTCTTAACAAGAGATTTTCTTCGGGGTAAAAATGGCTAGACGACAGAAAGCCACCGATTATTACTCAAAAGAAGCCACCTCCTCAAAAGCCACCAAACCCTCAGAAGTTATTCCAACCTTCAACAGATACTCACCCCTCATAAGACCACCTCTTATTCAAGCACCATCTTTCAGAGAAATTATGGAAGGATAAGCTCCGTCACCACAACGGTCACTTTCTCATAATTTTTCAAAAGGTTATTTTATCAAAAATTCATTTGAAGATTTGTTTCCTATTGAGCCTGAATGGGAAGCACCTACCCCCTTCGAAGTTATCAAAAAAAAATTCGTTCAAGGTTGTCATTTTGACACTCCAGACACCTTGAAAGAAAGAATTTTTTATGAATTAATTTTAATTGAATCCAATTCTATTATCATTGATCACACCTATGATATTCAAGACGCTTCGAAAATAAATTTTTCAAAGATCAAGATTTTGAAAGTCATTTCTCCTTCAGAATGGGGACATCATCCTCGAGTCCCAAAGAGTTTTAAAGGAGGTTTTGTTCCTCAAAAGTATGATTACCAAGATTACATGAGAGCACGATTTTACACCATGTATGTAAGAAATTTTACTCATTCCTAGTTTATTAATTTTACTCATTCCTAGTTTATTCATTTTGATCAAAAAATTATCAAAACTTTTCCTTGTTGGTTTTTTACCTGGTTCAAATTCTTTGGACCAGATTCTGAAATATTCCCAGAAGCCATCCAAAAGGATTTTGAATTATTTCAAAAGAATTGTAAATACCCATCCGGTTATTCAAAAGATTCTTCAAGTCTTTTGTTTTTCTGCTCAATTTTCATGATTACATGGATCTCTTGCAGGGATTATATTATAATTCCTCCAGGATAAAGCTCATATCTTTACTTCAGAATCCTACAAAGAATTTTCAAAGTCAGATGGTGGGACAAATTCACCATGCCAGAAGGAAAAGTAAGGGCCTGGTTAGCTCAGTCTTTTACTCCTAAAGCTCCATTATCAAAAGACAAGAAGAAGAAAGTTTACGAAGAAGATGATACTATGTCAACAGTATCATCAAGGAAGTCAAAATCCTTTACAAAAGAAAAATTACTCAAGATGATTGCTCAATTAGAATCGGACGACTCTGATTCAACAGAAGACCAAGTTTCGCCCAAGGCCGTTGATTTCAATTACCTCTGGTTAGACATTGATGCTTGGTACAAATTCATTGAGAAAGACCAAGAGGAAGTTTCCTCGAAAAAAGGAGGGGAGATTGTAGTAACCCGACCCCAAAAATAATAATAATAATAATAAATAATAAATAAATAAATAATGAATAATAAATAAATAAATAAAGAGATATTTTGGAGAAGATATTTTGAAAGGAGATATTTTGAAATATTTGTATATGAATATCTTGGAGGAGAAGTTTATTTAGATTACTTAAAGGCTAAGTTAGGTTTTATTCTATAAATTCTCTACAACTATAGCGGATCAGAAGGAGAAACTCTACAACTATAGCGGATCAGATCGTCGTTTTGAAGATTTTTGGGTTTTCCCAAAAAATCAAGGTAAGGATCTGATTCCGATTTCGATTAGGTAGTTGTATAGTAGTCGGGATTGCAATGAGGTAATATTCTGTGGTTTTTAGTTTTCGAGGATCCAAGGTCGTTGTTTTGGACCAAACCATTCGTGTCTTCATTTTCGGGTTTAAGGTAAGGGGATTTGTTTACATCAGTTTATTTTGAAAATTAAACCGGTAAAACTGTGGTCTGTACTATTATGTACGTTATGATTGTTCGTTTGCAAAATTCTACTGGGTAAAAGTGTCGGTTTAATTATTTTTATGGTTTTGGTAAATTTAGGGATTTTGCTTATGATCTCCAAACGTTTTAAAAACTTACCTAGTTGCTTTATACTACTAGTAGGAGATGCTTAAACCCTCATTTTTCATTTAAATGACTTTTTGAACCGATTAGTCCTTAAAGCAGTTTTTGACGAAACGAAGGTGATATATGCTATTAAATGGACTTATAATGCAATGTAGGGGTGAGCAAACGGTCGGTTCGATTAAATTCGGGTAATTAACCGAACTAACCGAAAAATTCGGTTAAATAATACCATTAACCGAACCGACCGAATTGACGAAGGACACCGAACCAACCCTGACCGAATTGCCCGTTCAGGTAATTCAGTTAACCGATTTTAACCGAAATCATTTAAAATTAATTGCTATAAACATAATACAATTATAAATTTTTTTTTAAAACCAAATCCAACTTAATTAAATACCTTATTTATTAATTTTATTAATGAAAATAATATTTTACCATAGAACAAAGAATCCAAATAGGTTAATTAAACTCCTTAATGCACTTGCATAAGCAAAATTTATTCATAAATTATATTTAAAATCTAATTAATTAGTAATTCGGTTAATCGATTAACCGAAATTTTTTTTACCCTTAACCGAACTGAAACCGATTAACCTAAATTTTGTAGAATTATAACCAGACCAACCGAACTAGAATTTTTACCCGAACCAAACCGGCCAATTTGGCCGGTTAATTCGGTTTTCACCAAATTATGCTCACCCCTAATGCAGTGGTATATATAGTTATGAACTATAGGAACTAAGGTTCCATTATACTATCTGAAATTGTGGAAAATAGGTGTCGATTAAATACCAAGCTATATACGAAAAAGGGGTTAAACCGAGATGATATGTGCCGGTTTATTCCCGATGCAATTTTATGAGTTTGCGAAAATACTGAAATTGCACAGGTTATTTGTTTTATTATAAATTGTATATATGATGAATGGAACCACAGCTTGCCACCAAAGGAGTTGAAAGATATTTCTATAATAGGAGTTGAAAGATACTCCAGTTAGAAGTTGAAAAAACTTTAGTTATGGGGTTGAAAAATAACCCCCAATGGCAGGGAATATTCCTCAGCTAGAAGGGTACAATGCAACCACACATATAAATCAGTGTGGGTACACATAGATAGTCGGCTAGTAGGAGTAATGAAACCATCGGTGAAATAATAAACCAGATGGGGGCAGTCGGACTATATATTAGATACTTAACAGTGCCTGTACGAACAAGGCATTGTTAGAGTTATCAGTGCACAACCCGTGCTACGGGGTAAAATAGGCATACTATATCATACTAAGCTAGTCGTTGTTCTAACACTAATATACATGATTTAAAAGCTACTATGGGAAATTCATGTGATTTATGTTGATATATCTTTCGCATTTCAGTATTGAAAATGTTCATTTAATGTATCGGTTTTAAATTGAATACAGAATATGGTCACACACTGATTGTAATATCTTCCGCCTTACTGAAAAGTGTCTCACCCCATTATACAACCATTGTTTTCAGGTCCTTCTGGACGTTGGTCCTAGTTGCTTGGAGAGACTGGGGAGTTGTTTTGAGTTTTGATTACGTAAGTATTTTATTTGTGTAATAGACTTATTCGGAGCCCCCTTTTTGGGAGATTGTAAGAACTGGTGATGTTTTAAGTATGGACGTTTGTATTTGACATTACAACTAGTAAATTCTAGTATATGTCTAATAGGAAATCCCGATGGATGTTTATGTTTTTCCGCAACATTTATATCCCAGTTATGTATGTGTTACACCCATTTGTCTTTGTTTAGGGCGGGTTGTTCATGCATGTTTATCAGATACAGGTATTCCGTATATTCGATAGCCGCCTGGGTCCGTGTAAAGGGCCGGGTCGTTACAGTTGGTATTAGAGCCTGTAGCTAGTCGGAAGTATGATTTGATTCATGCTGCCTAGTTAGGGATATGTGCTAAACTAAGAAGTTGCTAGTTGTGATAGTCTAGAATATACCAGAGTATAGGACAAAGATAAGACCTTGGATTTTGATTTGTGTATCTGGAGACGAAAATTTATTGATAGACTTCTGTATTTTTCTAGATCAGTTGAAAGGTTTAGAAAATCACGGCATTCCATTGATGATTTTGTTTCCTAGTAGAAGGGTGAAATTCGAGTTAGAATGAAGATGTTAAATTTATGAAGTATGTCAATGTTAAGAATGTGAACTTGGAGAATTGACCTTATATTGTGATAGTAGTAGTTGATGGGTAGGTTATTACCTTTTTAATGGGTTATCGTAATTATTTTTAGGATGGAATCCAGGGATATCACGGCCAACGTGGGTGGTAGTAGTGGTGAGGGTGCCGGCCCTGAGGCTGGTAATGACTCTACTAGTGTGTTGTGTGACTTCGCACAGCAGCTTATGGTTGAGGTAGTGCGGGCGAATAGGGGGTAGGATCATCCTACGACTGAGATGGGTTGCTCCATTGAGCAGTTCACCATATTGAAGCCCTTAGCTTTTATGGGCACTACAAATCCAGTTCGTGCTAAGAATTGGATCTAGGAGATCGAGAAGATCTTAGATGTGTTAAGCTGCACTGAAAGGCAGAAAGTCACCTTCGCCACGTTCAAGTTAGTAGGGGAGGCTGAAAGATAGTGGGTGTCTGTAAAGCAGATGGAAGAGCACCGACCGATACCAATAGCATTGACGTGGGCCCGATTCAAAGAGCTCTTCTTTGAACGTTATTTTTCGGCCACAATTAGAAACGCGAAAATGGAGGAATTCATGAATCTGACGCAAGGATCGCTGACAGTGCAGCAGTACGCTGCTAAATTCCAAGAGCTGTCTCGATTTGCTCCATTCATGATTCCCGATGAAGCAAAGAAAGCCTGGAAGTTTCAGAGGAGTCTGAGGAGCGAGATACGTAAGCAGATGGCGATTTTGCATTTGCAAGACTTTGCTACACTGGTTGATAAAGCCACTGTGGCAGAGGACAGTTGTAACGACCCTCAATAAAATATAACATAATAAATAAAAATGGTCAACCCGAACCCATAAGTAACGGGGACATCTGTCAAACACAGTAGAAATCTACGCAGCAGTAAACATAAAATCCAAACATTCATCCATAAAGCATAATACCAGAACTTTCTATAACATTATAAAACTGTACTTCTATACATCCTCATATACATCAAAATATCTCTAGTAACAAACACAAAATGACTCTGATCCTATTACAAAATTTTACCCTCCTCACAGGGTAATCTCACTAACTCAACAGCGGCCTTGACCCACCGGTCTCTCAGGGGCTCTTAAAAAATTAATTAAGTTTGGGGGTGAGACACTTCTTAGTAAGAGAAGATAAACTAAATACAGCTGTGTGGCAACATGAACATTTAAGGCATTTATACATATACAATGCAGTTCATATTTTCATAAAAATTCATCATATCATATTGAATATTCACATGCTTTCATATTTTCCAATAAGTCATATCATACATAAAACATCTGCTATAGCTGAATAGTACTAGGATGAATAGCTAGCAATGTCATGTATTAACCCCCATGACGGGTTGTGCAGCCCAAAGTCGGGACCCGACAATGGCTGGCCGACCACTGCCGAATCAAATATGTCTGTAAGTACAATGGGCCCGCCACACCCTGGTCCGGACTGCCAGGTGGATGTCCACACTTTACTAAAAGCCATATCGACTATCCATCTCCCATCCCCTTGTGGGATGGTTAGCACTAATCTGAACGTAGATATCTGATCTACATATAGCTACGGTACCGAGCTCGTGAACTGAACTAAACTAACATCCGGGTTCTGATAACATATATTACATAATTTTGTAAATATGGCCTCGTGCCGAAATCATAGTAAATACAGCATTGCGCCGATAACATAATAAATACGGTCTCGTGCCGAAATCATAAATACGGCCTCGCGCGAAAAACATAATAAATACGGCCTCACGCCGATAACATAAGTATGGCCTCGCTCCAAAATCGTTTCAGGTATTTACATTCTGAAAATAACTCATTTATCATATATTCATCAAACTCAATATAGCATAACTCGTCTTTTCAAAATACCTGAAAATATGCTTTGTTCGTAAAATCATTCATATCATGATTCACTTCACATAAAATAATGTCTATGACACACATGTGCCGTTTAAAGTCATACCTCATATTCTAAAATCATCATTTATAGCATCTTATACATACATATACATTTTAATCATAATAACAGTATTTTCCAAACATACATTTCATATATGATAAAAAAATATAGCATATGTTTTTCCAAAAATAAATGTGCTCATAATTAATAATAACTTGCATGGAAAATAACTGTTTTAGTTTATTCCCTTACCTGGCTATTGAGGAAGCCCCCAAAATATCCTAGGCTAACCCCCGTATGATTTCCTGATCAATACCCTGAAACTCAAAACTCTCAGTATTAAACATTAGTATTTTCATGCGTACATCAATTTCTATAACTACCATAAAGTCTAATTTGGCTTAAAAAGTCTTACCTCAACATAGGGATGATTTCCAACTTCGTTTTCCCAACGATCCTCTCCGGAAAACTCATAGAGAACTTTACCAGGAGCAACGTGGTAGCCTCAAATCTTTGATCCGGCAACTGGCGGGGCCAAAATCAAAGAGATAAAGAGAGAGAGAGAGAGAGAGAGAGAGAGAGAGAGAGAGAAGAATAGCTTAATTAGGAAGTTAAATCCGGATTTCCCATATTTATAGAACAAGGAATTTCTTCGACGAGCCCGTCCTTCGTCGATGAGTCCTTCACAAATTTTGTTGACGAAATCCACTCCTCGTCGACAAAATTTAGTTGGCTCAAAAACCCCTCTCGGTATTTTCTCGTTGACGAGTCCCCTGTGTTCATCGACAAATTCTCTTAAGCTTTCGTCGACGAATCCCCTGTATTCGTCGACGAAGTCTTGCTGATCCCTTTTTTCCATTTTTCCTCCCAAAGTTCAATGTTGTCGACGAAGTCGGCGGCCTCCTTCTGCTTCTGTTTCTATTTCTCTCCCTCTTAATTAGTCAAATTCCATTTTATTCAGGTTGTCACAACATTCTACTGGAGGATGCAGAGGTTCAGGTCCCGAAGAAGAGGTCAGCGCCTCCTAGTTCTTCGTCTGGGACGAGGCAGGGTAACTGGAAGAAGAACAGTGGTGGTACGTCTCAGAACACCGTACATTTCCAACATTGCTCGTTGTGTGGTAGGAGACACCCGAGGCAGTGTTGGTTGGATGTGGGGGCTTGTATGCGGTGTGGTAAACAAGGACACCAGGCAAGAGACTGTAGTATGCAGGGAAACAGTGGAGCCTCGCAACAGCCATACAGGGGAAATACTCAGGCACAGCGTAGTGGTCAGCAAGGGGGTACCGCCCAGGCTAGGGTGTATTCCCTGACACTTGGTGACGCAAAGAACACTGGTGATGCAGTCACAGGTATCATTTACATGCTTTCTCATAAAGTTGTAGTATTATTTGATTCCGGGGCAACGCATTCTTTTATTTCCCGAGGTTTTGTTAAATTGTGTGGATTAGAAGTGCAATTGTTAGATTATGAACTGGTGGTGGCTACACCATCTGGATCTATAGTTGGGTGTAGCAAGGTAGCTCGGGACTTCTCGATTGAAATATAGGGGAGGATACTACCAGTTAATCTTGTGGTATACAACATGTATGACTTTGATATTATCCTAGGAATGGACTAGTTGTTTGCCAGTTATGCTAGTATTGATTGCCACAGGAGAGAGGTGTTGTTTAGACTGCCAGGAAAGCAGGAATTTCAGTTCCTTAGATCATGTGTACGTTCTACACCACGTATCCTTTTGGCTATGCAAGCTAGAAGACTACTCCTTAAAGGGTGCCAAGGATATTTGACATTTTTGAAAGACACACCAGCAGAAGAACGGGAATTAGAGATGAATGCTATAGTGTGCGAGTTCCCTGACATGTTTCTAGAGGACTTACCAGGATTACCTCCAGACCATGATGTGGAATTTGCCATAAAATTAGCTCCAGATACAGCGCCGATATCGAAAGCTTCGTATCGAATGGCTCCAACTGAATTAAGAGAATTGAAGGAACAACTTCAAGAGCTGCTTGACAAGCGGTACATTAGACCTAGTGTTTCTCCCTAGGGAGCACTGGTGTTATTTGTGAAGAAGAAGGATGGGTCGATCAGGATGTGCATCGATTATCGAGAACTGAATAAAGTAACAATAAAGAATAAATATCTGCTATCCAGGATCGATGATTTGTTTGACCAACTTTAGGGTATGCAGGTTTTCTCCAAGATTGACCTACAATCTGGGTATTACCAGTTGAAGGTAAAAGCGGAGGACATCTTGAAAACTGCATTTCGAACCTGGTATGGCCATTTTGAATTTATGGTTATGCCTTTTGGTTTGACTAATGCATTTGCAGCATTTATGGACCTGATGAATAAGGTCTTTCATGAATATTTAGACCGGTTCATCGTGGTATTTATTGACGACATGATAGTGTATTCTAGGAGCGCTGCAGAGCATGAAGTTCATTTGAGATTGGTTTTGCAAATGCTTGGGGATAAGAGATTATATGCCAAACTGAAGAAATGTGAGTTCTAGTTAGAGCATATTGCATTTCTTGGTCACGTAGTGTCCAAGGAAGGTGTATCGATGGACCTGAGTAAGATAGAGGCAGTAGTGGATTGGGCGAGGCCGAAGAATGTTCAAGATGTTAGAAGTTTCCTGGGTCTTGCAGGCTACTATCGTCGTTTTGTAGTAGGGTTCTCCAGTTTAGCAGGTCCTTTGACACGACTCACGATAAAGAACGTGAAGTACGATTGTACTGAAGATTGCGAGCAGAGTTTTCAGGAGCTGAAAAGGCGGCTGGTTACTACTCCAGTCTTGACCATTCCTTTTGGGGATGACAGATTCATTATATACAGTGATGCCTCTAAGAAGGGTCTTGGCTGTGTTCTAATGCAACAAGGCAGAGTAATTACTTACGCTTCTCATCAACTTAAAGAATACGAGAAGAACTACCCGATGCATAATATGGAATTAGCAGTGGTAGTGTTTGCATTGAAAATCTAGAGGCATTATTTGTATGGTGAGAGGTGCGAGATTTTTACCAATCATAAAAGTTTTAGTACTTTTTCACCTAAAAAGAGCTGAACATGAGACAACATAGGTGGCTCGAGTTGATAAAAGACTACGACTGTGTTATTAGCTATCACCCAGGAAAGGCTAATATGGTGGTTGATGCTCTGAGTCGGAAGTCTATTGATGCGTCGGTCTCAGCAGTAGGAGTTCAGCATCAGATTTGTATGGACTTGGAAAGGTTGGACTTGGAAGTGGTAAAAAGGAATCATCAAGCTGTTCTTGCCAGCTTGGTGGTGCAGCCGACCTTACAAGAGAGGATTCGTATGGTGCAGAAAGAGGATCCGAAGTTAGTTAAGGTTATGGAAGGAGTTCAGAATGAGTTGAAGCCAGATTTCAGTATCTCGGGCGATGGGATATTTAGATTTCACAACAGAGCGTGTGTACCAAATGATGCTGTGATTAAACGGGTCATTCTAGAGGAGGCACACCATTCGCTCTACACTATGCATCCTGGTAGCATGAAGATGTACCGGTATTTGAGGGAATCTTTCTGGTGGTCTTGCATAAAAAGAGAGATCGCCCATTTTGTAGAGCAGTGTCTGACTTGTCAGCGGGTCGAAGTAGAGCACCAAAGGCCAGCAGGACCACCTCAGCCACTTGTCATCCCCGAGTGGAAGTGGGAGCACGTTTTGACGGATTTTGTAACGGGATTACCTGCGGTGGTGCATGGGCAGAATGCTATATGGGTTGTAGTAGATCGGCTGACGAAGACTGGACATTTCATACCAATCAAAGTTAGCTATTCTCTGAATAGGCTAGCAGAGCTATACGTGCAGGAGATTGTACGACTATACGGTGTTCCTGTTTCTATTATTTCAGACCGAGATCCTCGTTTTACGTCTCATTTCTGGAAGAGTCTACAAGATGCCTTGGGATTACAACTGACGTTCAGTACATCTTTCCACCCGCATACGGATGGACAGTCTGAGAGGACTATTCATACATTGGTGGATATGTTGTGGGCTTGTGTACTGGATTTTAGTGATAGTTGGATATGGTATCTACCACTTGTCGAATTTGCATATAACAACAGTTACCAGGCTAGCATAGAGATGGCACCTTATGAGGCATTGTATAGTCGCCGGTGTCGATCTCCGTTGTTTTGGGATCAGGTAGGTGAGGTACTGGGTCCGGAACTGGTTCATCAGGCCTCTGCAAAGGTCGAGTTGATTAGGGAAAGAATCAAGGCAGCTCAAAGTCGGCAAAAGAGTTATGCTGATACTCGTCATCGAGAGCAGAAATTTGAGGTAGGGGATATGGTTTTTCTTAAGATCGCTCCAATGAATGGGGTGATGAGGTTCGGAAAGAAGGAGAAGTTAAGTCCTCGATATATCAGGCCTTTTGAAGTCCTGAAAAGGATAGGTTCGGTTGCTTATCGAGTGGCTTTGCCTCCAGCACTATCTAGAGTTCATGACGTGTTTCACCTCTCGGTGCTGAGGAAGTATGTGTCGGATCCTTCGCACATGCTGAGTTACGAACCTCTAGAGATCAGTGAGGCTTTATCATATAAAGAGGTACCACTACTGATATTAGATCGGAAAGTTCAGCAATTACGAACTAGGGAAATACAACTAGTGAATGTATTATGGCGTAACCATGCAATGGAGGAAGCTTCATAGGAGTTAGAGTTAGAGATACACCAGAAGTACGCACAGTTATTTTCGGATGGTACGTAGTTATGTATAGTAGTATAGGTGGCATGGTCTTCGAGAGAGTTTTGTGTGTGTGTAATCTTTCGAAGCATCACATTGTAACCACGGTATTCCTCCGCTATAAGCGAGGTAAGATAATGAATTCAGGCCGGAGCTGCTTTGAGGGTGGCTGCCGACTCTTTTGTAGGTCTCCAACGTAAGGTAGAGTATGCTTGGTATCAATTGGTGAATTTCGGGGACGAAATTCTTATAAGGAAGGGAGATTGTAGTAACCCGACCCTGAAAAAATAATAATAATAAATAATAAATAATAAATAAATAAATAATGAATAATAAATAAATAAATAAATAAAGTAATATTTTGGAGGAGATATTTTAGAAAAGATATTTTGAAAGGAGATATTTTGAGATATTTGTATATAAATATCTTGGAGGAGATATTTATTTAGATTACTTAAAGGCTAAGTTAGGTTTTATTCTATAAATTCTCTCACTCTATCTCTCTCTCTCTCTCTCTCTCTCTCTCTCTCTCTCTCTCTCTCTCTCTCTCTCTCTAAGATCCTTCGCTGTTCATCGCCCATTTCGATGATCGAAGGTTCCTGTGTGGATCAGAAGGAGAAACTCTACAACTATAACGGATTAGATCGTCGTTTTGAAGATTTTTGGGTTTTCCTAAAAAATCAAGGTAAGGATCTGATTCCGATTTCGATTAGGTAGTTGTATAGTAGTCGGGATTGCAGTGAGGTAATATTCTGTGGTTTTTAGGTTTCGAGGATCCAAGGTCACTGTTTTGGACCAAACCATTCATGTCTTCATTTCCGGGTTTAAGGTAAGGGGATTTGTTTACATCAGTTTATTTTGAAAATTAAACCAGTAAAACTGTGGTCTATACTATTATATACGTTATGATTGTTCGTTTGCAAAATTCTATTGGGTAAAAGTGTCGGTTTAATTATTTTTACGGTTTTGGTAAATTTAGGGATTTTGCTTATGATCTCCAAACATTTTAAAAACTTACCTAGTTGCTTTAAACTACTAGTAGGAGATGCTTGAACCCTCATTTTTCATTTCAATGACTTTTTGAACCGATTAGTCCTTAAAGCAGTTTTTGACGAAACGAATGTGATATATGCTGTTAAATGGACTTATAATGCAGTGGTATATACAGTTATGAACTATAGGAACTAAGGTTCCATTATACTATCTGAAACTGTGGAAAATAGGTGCCGGTTAAATACCGAGTAATATACGAAAAAGGGGGTTAAACCGAGAGGATATGTGCCGGTTTATTCCCGATGCAATTGTATGAGTTTACGAAAATACTGAAATTGCACAGGTTGTTTATTTTATTATAAATTGTATATATGATGAATTGAACCACAACTTGCCACCAAAGGAGTTGAAAGATACTTCTATAATAGGAGTTGAAAGATACTCTAGTTAGAAGTTGAAAAAGCTTTAGTTATGGGGTTGAAAGATAACCCCCAATGGCAATG
Organism: Malania oleifera; assembly: GCF_029873635.1. NCBI lineage: Eukaryota > Viridiplantae > Streptophyta > Magnoliopsida > Santalales > Ximeniaceae > Malania > Malania oleifera. Next base: position 144,077,638 of record NC_080418.1, read on the forward strand.
AATATTCCTCAGCTAGAAGGGTACAATGCAACTACACATGTAAATCAGTGTGGGTACACATAGATAGTCGGCTAGCAAGAGTAATGAAACCACCGATGAAATAATAAATCAGATGGGGGCAGTCGGACTATATATTAGATACTTAACAGTGCCTGCACGAACAAGGCATTGTTAGAGTTATTAGTGCACAACCCGTGCCACGGGGTAAAATAGGCATACTATATCATACCAAGCTGGTCGTTGTTCTAACACTCATATACATGATTCAAAAGCTATTATGGGAAATTCATATGATTTATGTTGATATATCTTTCGCATTTCAGTATTGAAAATGTTCATTTAATGTATCGGTTTTAAATTGAATACAGAATATGGTCACACACTGATTGTAATATCTTCCGCCTTACTGAGAAGTGTCTCACCCCATTATACAACCATTGTTTTCAGGTCCTTCTGGACGTTGGTCCTAGTTGCTTGGAGGGACTGGGGAGTTGTTTTGAGTTTTGATTACGTAAGTATTTTATTTGTGTAATAGACTTATTCGGAGCCCCCTCTTTGGGAGATTGTAAGAACTGGTGATGTTCTAAGTATGGACGTTTGTATTTGACATTACAGTTAGTAAATTCTGGTATATGTCTAATAGAAAATCTCGATGGATGTTTATATTTTTCCGCAACATTTATATCCCAGTTATGTATGTGTTACACCCGTTTGTCCTTATTTAGGGTGGGTTGTTCGTGCATGTTTATCAGATACAGGTATTCCGTATGTTCGGTAGCCACCTGGGTCCGTGTAAAGGGTCGGGTCGTTACAATATATATATATATATATATATATGTCGGATGATTTTTGTATATATATAAATATATATAAGATTATATCAGATTATTTACGTATATATATATATAAATATATATCAGATTGTATCAGATTATTTACATGTGCATATATATATATATATATATATATATATCGAATTATTTACGTATATATATATTTACGTATATATACATCCATATGTAAATAATTCGGTATATATACATATATATATATATGTATATATACGTAAATATTCCTTGGGCGATGCTTGATCCTTTGATGAATCAGAATTGTCTGATTCCAATTAAGCAATCATCTTGAGTAATTTTTCTTTCACAGAGGATTTTGACTTCCTTGATGATACTGTAGACATAGTATTATCGTCTTCGTAAATCTTCTTCTTCTTGTCTTTTGATAATGGAGCTTCAGGAGTAAGAGACTGAGCTAAACAGGCCCTTACTTTTCCTTCTCGCACGGTGAATTTGTCCCACCATCTGACTTTGAAAATTCTTCGCAAGGTTCTGAAGTAAATATACGAACTTTCTTCTGGAGGAACTATAATATAGTCCCAGCAAGAAATCCACATAATCATGAATATCGAGCAGAAAAACAAAAGACTTGAAGAATCTTTTGAATAACCGGATGGGAACTTAAAATTCTTTTGAAATAATTCAAAATCCTTTTGAATAACTTCTGGGAAGATTTCAGCAAGATTTCAGTATCATTGTTAACAAGTCAGTATCATTGGTTCACTGATCGTTTATTTCTTTCTTGACCCTACAGTCTTTTGAATAATGTCCTTTCTTTCCACATTTAAAAGAGGTAACATCTCTTTTATCTATTAACTTTTGTTTTCCTTTATAGTGTTTCGTAGGTTTTGAATAATTCTTTTTCTTTTTTCTGTAGTATTCTTTGTCATAATTCTTATAGTTTCTTTTAGCTGATTTTCTGTAATATTTTTTTTATGATGCTTATGTCCTTTTAAAGGGGCTTGGATTTTCTCTTACCCGTATTGAGCACAAAAATCTCCTAATTCTCCTTTGTTTCTTTTGAATTCATTTTTCATCTGAGATTGTATTTTTAATTCATTGCATAATCTAAGACCTTCATGGTTAATAACACTCGTAATTTGACCATAAGTGATTCTTTCGTAATCTGTTCCTAATGTGTCTTTAATTCTTTCTTGAACTCTCTAAGAAAACAATTTTGGTAATCCTCCTATAAATTTTTCTATCCAAAACTCACTTCTTCCATCTGGTCTACTTAAAACTTTTGCTAAAAAGATATCTTTATACCACGAAAAGTTCGATAATTTTGGACAAGTAAGATTAACAAGTATAACACTATTTTTTTCAATTACTTCATTCGGTTCTCCTACGAAAGCTTTTAATATTGTCCATAGTAATGCTGAAACAGCATCACTCGTTTGGACTTGTTGTCCATTATCTTCTATAATTTTTGTTGCTGTATAAATTCTGCTTTTTCATATTGAGTAAGATAATTATCTCACCATGATCTTAGTGATCCATTAAATCCTTGAACTAACAAATCTACAATGGTAGTTTATGGAGTTTTTTGTCACTATATTTATAAGTTGCTGCTGTCAAGGTCATTTGTTGAACAATTCTTACAACTTGATACTCTATAAATCCATCTAAATTCCATTCGTAAAGAGATTCTCCACTAAAACTTCTTTCTTCTTTCAAAGGATCATCTTCAAATAACAAACTTGGAAAAGTTGGCTTTTTATAATAAGTTCTTTGACTTTTATTCTTCCAATGATTTCCTATTTTGTTTACTTCATAATTTTCTTCCTTAAAGTTGCTTTCCAAATCTTGAATAGCTTCTTCTTTACTAAGAACATTCAAATTACATTTTTTAAACATTTCTTCTATTCTTTCCATAATTCTTTCTTCTTTGGAATCAAATTTAAAATCTAAGTTTGGTATTGAAAAAGGTTTAACTAATGATGGTTGTTTGATAACTTTACTTGACTCTCCCTTTTCATAAGTACCTTTCTTTTCTAGTCTTTCTTCTATAAGGGTTTCCATTCTTGTATTCTAACTTGCAAGAGATTGTAACATTTGATTTGTATAATTGTTTTGACTAACTAGTTGATCGAATTCAGTACCAGTGTTCTTAGTTTCTTTGTAGGGTGATGCAATAATTTCTGACCCTTTATATTGAATTTTGAATGAATCTTTAGGTGGATGAACTGAAGTTACATAATTATTGTCTAATAATTTCCACTTATTATTATGAATAATGTTAACCTTTTGTTGCTTTTTAACATAAGTAAAGAATAAAATATTTTTCTTTGTTTTTTGCATTTCTTCTAGTCATCCTTCTTTTATTTTATCTCTTTCTTCTTCACTATAAGTTTCAAAGAAATTATCTCTATTCTTCTTATTTAACTTATGTTTATGATCCGCTCGTAAAATATCCATTTGTGGTTCAAACTTTTCAGTTATTGTTAATAGATTTTTTTCTTTGACCTTCTTCACTTAAGGCTTCTCTTTGTTCTTCATCTAAGATTTGAGACATAGTTGGTGAATTAATTTCTTCGTAATAACCTTGAGAAACTTCTGGTTCAAAATCAACTCCTTTTACTCTATAGTAATTATTTGGCCTTGTATAAACACTTGAAATACTTTTTCTTCCTAAATCTTCTGGTGTACTTGATTTTGAAGATTGTCCTATACTTCTACTTTTTATTAATAAAGGTGATTGAAAATTTATTTTGACATTTCTAGATTGATCTTGACTAATACATGTAGCAATTGTCTTTTTAATACTTCAAATTTTTTCATCTGTGTTTTCATTAAGATTATTAAACTCTCATTCTCCCCCAGTTTGAATCTCATGCCAAAGAAGTTTCTTTGGCTGAGATACCAACAAGGTTCTTTCATTATTAGCTTCTAATAATAGTGTTTCACCTTTTGGACTTTATTTAATTGCATTTGGGAAAACCGTTGAGGTTGTTACTTTATAGTAAACTCTATAAATCATTTCTAAATTTGAAGATCTTGAATCCATATTATAATTCTTTGTTTGGACATCTAATGTTAATATTTTGTATATTGATTCATCATGAAGATTTGTCCTAATGTTTGGATAACATTCAAAATAAATTGGCCCTTCTGCAATATTTGATTCTAACATTCGTAATAAGGAATCATTAAACTCATGATGTCTGGTGTGTCTTACTTAGAGACACAGACTGGTTGGTTAAGACCTGCCCTAGTTAATGGAAATAATTCAATCTCGACCATCCCAATATGGATTCTATCATACTTGGATCTAAAGGCTTCTAAGTCTTCTAAACTTAATAATATCTTCTGTTGTCTAGCTTCATTTGTAACCAATGATACTGATTTGTTAATAATTTTGACTAAGTATTTTTCATTTATTTCTAAGGCACCCTTTTGCTTAATAACTTGAGCTTCTGCTCTAGACATCTTCCAAATTTCTTTTCGATCTTATTTTGGTAAATCCTTTCCATTCTAGTTTGCTAATCTTTTCTCTATTTTTTCTAAAGATATTTGTATTTCTTTTTTATCTGATTTTTTACTTGAAGATTCGCCTTGCTCTATTTTACCTTCTTTCAAAAACTTTTCGGTTCTAGCTTATCCATTATCTTTCTTAAATTTTTCCTATTATTGTAGGTTACGTTTTCCTAATTGGGACCACCACCGGGACCACTCTATATGCTCTCCTGGCTTGGCGGGCTGACCATCGGATTTTCATTAGCTGACTAACGTTTAGAAAAATCAAAACATGCAATTTTTAGAAAAAATTTTAAAAGATGATAAATAAATCTGGCTCTAATAACAATTTCCCCTTATCATTTAATTCAGAAGGTATAAGAAGACACGCAATATAGAACAATTGAGAAATCATTCAATAAATCATAAATCAGATAATATAGTATATTGTTCTGAAATTCTGATTGAGCATTTTTTAAACCAAAGGACATTACATTCCATTCGTAATGAAGGTTTGGAGGAATACAATTGAATTACATTCCATTCGATATATATATATATATATATATATATATCAGATTTATTTACGTAAATATACATATACATCAGATGATTTACGTATATATATCAGATTATTTATGTATATATACATATATATTAGATTATTTACGTACATATATATATATACACATCAGATGATTTTCGTAAATATATATATATTTACGTATATATACATATATATAAGATGATTTATATATATATATATATATAGGTGAGTTCTAAATTTGACTAACCGTTTAGTATTTATTTCTAAGGTGGCTAAAGCCCAAACATAAAAAATAGTCGTTTCCTGAAATGGGATTCAGCGGTTCTTAAAAGGCGGAGCAATGCTTTAACCAACACAAACGGCCCTGGCACTGACAGCTTCCCCCAACCGCTATATACCAAATGCCCATTCCCAAATTAACCCATAGCTTCTCTCTCTCTCTCTCTCTCTCCTCTACAAATATCATCCCCTCTCATTCTCTCTCTCTCTCTCTCTCTCTCTCTCTCTCTCTCGATTCTCTTTCCATAGGTGTGCTACGTTTCTGGGTCTGCATGTGGTTTGTGCCATCATGGAGATATCTGCAGCTTTGATTGCTGTTCCTCTGGGCGTCCTCTTCATTCTTACAGGCCTAATTGTCAACCTCCTTCAGGTATTCTCCCACGAAGTTATGGCTTTGTCTTTTTGTCTTGGTTTATGCTTCTCGTCTTTTGGTTCTCTTCATGAGCTAATGTTTTAGAATTGTTGCTAAATGTAATCTCATGCTCTCTCGAAAAAATACTTTTTTAAAACCTACATTGTTGAAAATTACATTCTCCACATTGAACAATGTTCACTATTGATTGTTCTTTTTCCTGACAAGTCGTTTATAATGATGAAATTCAACTTATAGTCGTATGTAAGATGCAATATGGCAATCCAGTCTTCATGGGGCATCTCAATAAGGGTTGTAGGAACCTCTTGCTCTGGTTTAAGGTTCCTGAACCCCTCATCTCCTTAAAAAAAAAAAAAAAACCCCATGTCTAAAAATTTATCTGATAAATTGCAAATTTATTTTGCTAAAAGAAGTCTTCTTCAAGATGCTCATGGTAATGTATTTTAAATTTCTCGTGGTAATGTATTTCAGGATATTTATTATTAAAGTATAATTATGTATGTATTATGCGTCCTTGCTTGTTATTGTGATTATTGCCCTTTTTTTTCTATTCAACTTATTTTTCATGTGCCATTCCCTATAGTTTGCATTCTCTGAAGAAAAAATTTTTTATACATTTTATACAGCCTCCTCCAAACCAAGAAGAAAAAAAAGAAAAGTATAAATATTTATACTGTCTTTTACTATTTTTCTTCTTATTTTCTTGCATTTGTACTTTCAGGCAATTTTCTTCATCCTTGTTTATCCTTTGTCTAAGAGAGTATATAGACGGATTAACAAGCTACTCATGGAATTGTTATGTTCGGAGTTCATGTGGCTCTTTGACTGGTGGGCAGGTGTTAAGGTCTGTTTATCCATATAATCATTTATGTATTTATGTTTCGGCTTATCTTTGTATATGATAATGTAAAATTTTCTGCTGCTTTTCACAAAAAAAAAATAAATAAATAAAGGAAAATAAAGCAAAAGAATGACGTATTAATTGTTATTTGTTTTTCCCCCAACTTGTCAGTTGGTTGAAATTATTCATAATGTGAGGTCTTTTTTTGTAGATTAGAAGTTTTTGGTGTACTCTATGAACACTTACTCTATGATAATCAAGTAACTTCTAATTTTTGAAAGATGAACAAAGTGACATAATTTTAAGGATGCTCTTTTTAAAGTGGAAAATTGACCCAGTATCATCCTAAGCATTCCCTATCAATGTTGTTTCAGGTTCAGTTGTACACCGACTCCGAAACTTTTCAAATAATGGGTAAGGAAACAATTTCTCCTTGGTTGAGCACCTGAGCTCTCTTATCATAATGAGCAGGCACCCTGCAACCATCTGCTAGTAGTGAAAAATTGCATTATAAGCTGTCTTACTGGAAATATGCAGGTAAAGAGCATGCAATTGTCATTTGCAATCACAGGAGCGACATTGATTGGCTCGTTGGATGGGTCTTAGCTGAGGTAAAATTAGTAGTGCTGTGCATATAACTAGTTTGTTAAATTTGAGAGTGTACATTGGGTACTTGCCCCAATCAAATGTATGATTTTCAAAATATTCTTGGCTTTTGTTAGCTTTACCCCTCATCAAATATTATGTTATTGATTGCAGCGGTCAGGTTGCCTTGGCAGCGCAGTGGCTCTCATGAAGAAATCTATAAAATTTCTCCCAGTAAGCTTCTAGTCGACCCTTAGTCCTGTTTCCGTCTTCTTCTTCTGGCTGATCACCAACAGACCTCAATTGATGTTGACATGGATGAGATTAATCTCAAACTTTATCAATTTCTTTTAAGGATGTGCAATTAAGTTTCATTTGAAGTCACGCCATTTAAGATCTTAGCACACAAGCTGATAAATTGAAAAATAAAAACATGAAACCATTGTAGTTTTCCAGAATGGTGGCTTAGTTCACATTTCCATGGATATAATTTATGATTTAAGCGAGTCTCAGAGTTACATATTGATGTAACAGTAAATTTTAAAATTTGCTTTAACTATCCAAGATGCAGTTCTTAATAATTTAACAAGGTATTAATAATATTTATGCATTTTTATTTAATTTACTTGCTTCTGTGTCTTGAGTGCAGATAACTGACCTCTTGATGTTCTTTACTGATTCGTGATAATTTTCTTAGTAGAATATTTGGTTAGATGACTGAATAGTCTGAACTGAAGTTTCATTTTCTTCCATGAAATGACACTGTTAAGCCTGATATACGTTGTTGCCTCACAACCTAACAGCTTAAACTTTTAGGTAAAATAGTAATCTAACATGTTATCAAAGCTGGTTACCAAGGGGTCCTGACTTCTAGTCTTGCTGTATGCATTTATTGTGTAGTGTTTAAAATTTATTGTATTCCCCATAATGGGAGTTATTTAACGATTGTTTACCTCTACACATGCTGTCGGGCGGCACATGTGGGAGAGTGTTAAAATATTGATATACATTGTTGGCCCACAACCTAACTGTTTAAGACAATGTCCACTTTATTCTTGTCAGAGGGTCAATTAGTTCATATTTTGTCATTTAGCTATTCTTCTTTAAACAGGGTATGAATCATTCATTGAGTGATGAGTCAATCCGTGCAGGTCATAGGTTGGGCTATGTGGTTTTCTGATTACATCTTTCTGGAAAGAAGCTGGGCTAAGGATGAAAGTAGTTTGAAGGTATTCTTATTCATATATGCATTTGTCCCTACATGCTTTTGGCATGGATTGTCTTTGTATTTTTACATTTATATCTTACTGGAGTTTGCACTGCAGTCTGGTTTCCAACAACTGGAGGATTTCTCTATGCCTTTCTGGCTGGCTATTTTTCCAGAGGGAACTCGCTTTACACAAGCAAAGCTTCAAGCAGCTCAAGAGTATGCTGTTTCAGCTGGGCTACCCGTCCCCAGGAATACTTTAATTCCCCGTACCAAGGTTTGAAGAGACTTCCCTACCAAATTCCCTCCCCTCCCCCACCCCCCAGGGCAGCATTTTTTCCAGTCAGCGCATCGCTGTGGGATACTTACCAGATAAGGAATGAAAACAAGAAATGACATGGGAAAGAGGCAAAAAATGAACATCAAGGAAATGTGAGTCTTGAAGCAGGAAAAAAAAAAACGAACAAGAAACGACAGAAATTCCATAAAGTGCATATGAATGTTAGGCATTGCCTATGGAAGATAGAAACTTAAACTCTTAACAAATAATAAAGGAAACTTCCAAGGATTATTTACAAATCATTATGGGGATAGCTAGAGAACACCCATGGGATTTTTTTTTTTTTTTTGTGGTGGTGGTGGTTTGTGGAGGGGTGAGGGCGGGGAATGTTCCTTGGTGGTTTTGTGGGAATTCCCAACCATTTCCAAAATAACTCCATATATATTTCATCCATACTTCAGACACAGGTCTCCTACTTACTACAACACAATTTCATCCTGAAATTATTTGAAAATTCAAAAACCAAAAATAAAAAATTCTGTGAATTTTTCAAATTGAAACCAATTATATTTGACTGAGCCTTAAGCTTACAGGTCTGTCACCTATCTTATCACTGTGAAACAAATCATGTTCGTTTCCTGTTTACTTGTGAATTTTGAAATTACTGGGCACAATTTGTGTGCGTGCGTGTGTGTGTGTGTGTGTGAGAGAGAGAGAGAGAGAGAGAGAGATGGGTGGGGTTGGAGAAGGAGGAGATGCTTTACATATTTAGACTTCAGCATTCACCATTTAACATGGTTATTTGTTGCACTCAGGGTCTTGTTTCAGCTGTAAATAATCTTCGGTCATTTGTTCCTGCAATATACAATACTACAGTGGCAGTTCCTAAAGATGAGCCTTCACCAACAATGCTGCGAATATTGAAGGGGAAACCCTCTGTGGTAATCCAAAATTTTGACAAGTTTCTAATGACCCTATTTGTAAACTTACTTGCATACATTTTGAAGTCAATGAGGTTTAAAGTTTCTATTGGGGGTATTCATTGAACATTTATCAGAAACAATTTACTTTATGCCACTTGTGAACCATCCTTTCATGATTCTCTTTAGATTACCCCTTTTCTTCAGTTCAGCTCGTTGTTATTGCCAGCCTTTGTTTTTCTTTTAAAGTCTATGCTTTTTGTGAGTTTCTTAGATATTATTTTGATAGATCAGTTCTTCTTCTTCTTCTTCTTCTTCTTCTTCTTCTTCTTCATATTCTTCCTCTTCTTCTTCTTCTTGAATAGTTGCATGCAAATATTTTGCATGATGAGTAGCAAATTGTTAAAGATTCAACTACAGTATGCTCACCTTGGACTGCAATGAATAATTATAAGGCCAAATATGAAGGCATCTAAGTAGCTCTTTTCTGAATTTGATAGGCACACTGAGCTGGACAATTCGGTTGGATCATCATTAAACCTATCTGTGAAGTTTCGAATTCATAGGAAGGGCTAACACACCCCATTCTTGCAGGTACATGTGCACATCGAACGAGTTTTAATGCAAGAATTGCCAGAAACTGATGTTGGCATTGCACAGTGGTGTAAAGATGTTTTTGTTGCCAAGGTATTATTGAATGATGTTGTAAAACTATGATTTGCGCATGAACCCCTCGACGTTTAATGTACAAATTTAGTTGCTTTCCATATTAATCTGGATATGTAAAATTGAGACATCAAGAGAATTGTGAAAATATAAAGTTGTGTGATTTTTCATTAATCACATCTAGTCTGTGTTTTGGTCTTGAAGTAGACCATATATTTGAAAGAAAATTTCCAATGTTCCCAAGTTTTCAGCCAAAGAGAACCAGTGCTTTGTTCAAACATATTTGCAAAAATTGGCTAGTTGGTGTGCCTCTTTCTGGTTCTTACCTGTATTAATGACATTCCCGTGCAAATGTTCAAAGGCTTAGTCTTCTTTTTTATGTTTTATCAAATAAAATGGAATCTCAGTCAATTTTCTTCTTGTGCACGTTTCTTGATGTGTGGACAATTTTCCACCTGCCAGGATGCTTTATTGGACGAGCACCGTGTCAAGGATACATTCGTCCACCAAAAATGTCAGGACATTAGCAGACCAAAGAAGTCCTTGCTTGTAAGATAACCTTACGCACCCTCTAATTTGGAAGACAATCTCATGCTCCCTTTATTTCCTGTTTCCTAGTCTAATATGTGTATACATATTGGTTTCAAAACAGATTTTTCTGTCTTGGTCATGCCTGCTTATCTTTGGCATTGTCAAATTCCTCCAATGGTCTTCGCTTTTGTCATCGTGGAAAGGCCTTGCATCTTCGGGAGCATTCTTGGCCCTCGTGACGATCACAATGCACATCTTTATTTTATTTTCCCAGTCTGAGCATTCTACCCCTGCCAGAACATCCACATCAGACTCAATGAAGGAAAGCCTTCTCCCAAAATGATGGAGGATGAACAAAAAGAAATCATGACCAATGACTGCAATTCTCCAAATGCCACTGAGGCCTTGTCTGTGGTCTGGAAAATATATGCTGCTTGTTTGGAAACTCGTGAATGCCTCGCCAAAAGGATAGAACAAACTGTTTATGGGGTGGGAAATGCAATACAGGGACATAGGATATACCTTAGAACGTGTCACTAGGATTGTCTTTTGATCTGTTGAAAAAGAAAAAGAACAATATTTTTTTCGTTTATTCATTAATTGCTCTTTAGTTAAGTTGGTTTCTTTTCATGAGAGAAATGGCTTTTTGTGAACAGAACTTTGGCTGGGCTGTCATGGTAATGATATTAATAAGGTGTTTTGCCTATGGAAATGGTCTAATCTTATGTCTGGAAGAGGTTTAAATTTAGATTTGCGTAAATTTGGATAAAATGTAATATATGAATTGAAATTTATTCAAGTCCAAGTCCATAAACCAAAATCCATGCTCCCCAATTGCAGCCCAAGGAAACTCAGTTGCATTCTACCATGCTAAGCTCTAAATAATATAGAAGTGTTTTAAATATAGAAATTAGCCAATTATCTCCTCAGCTTTTAGGATCCCCGGGTTTACGTTTGGGAACGTGAAGTTCGAGATTTGAATTTTTGAAGCATATGTTTTTTTTTTTTGTAATGCAAAAATATACTTTTATGGATTTGCCCTGAGTATGCTACTATATTTGACTAAAGTCATATTTATTCTTTTAAATTTTATTGATATAAAAATACTTTTATATTGGCCACCCTTCTCTCTCATTGTTTTGTTATAAAATTAAAATTATGTCATAAATTGGATAATATTTTTCAATAGTCAAAACCTCTGATCACAAGCCATCCCATAAGTTCATGTTAATTAATATTATTTCCCACTAAAAATTTCACATGCAATATGTGATAAATTAAAGATGATATAAAGGACTGTTTGTGTTGTTAGTAATAATAATTATTTGCATTATATTATGGTAGAATAGTCTTTCTTCCATTTATTCTTGCAGGCTATATAAGTCATCTTTATCTCTTGTAGAACTCTAATGATTCAATGAAAGTCTTTTCTTTTCCCAATCTTTTGCTCCTCTTTGATTCTATCATGGAATCAGAGCTTTGCTCTATGGAATTTCGCATCTCATCCATCATGACTATTGTTGCAAAACTTAAAGATTTGTAGATGGAAATCCTATAATTTGAATTTGCGCCTGGACATTGGAGGGTGTATGCACACGTGAGCCATCCATCTCTAATTGGGCGCTTAATGAAGGATGTTTTGTTTGAAATTCATGAAGTTGTTTATTTGTGGAGCAATTGTGGTGCTTGATTTGAAACAGTGAATCGGATTGCGTTGAATTTTGAGAAAACATCTTCCAGGAAAAAAAAAAAAAAATCTTCTAGAAAAATGCCAATTTGAGCGATGGCTAGTTTTGGGGAGTGGTTTGTTGATGCGTTTGGGTGTATATGACATTGAGATCATATATTCAATTTTTTTTTTGGCAAATTTTGGCTATTGGCAAATCTGGACGTGGTATGCTTTTAGTTCAAGTATGATTCGCGATTTGTTGGATTCTCGCTTGGCTCGGTATTGGTAGGTTTGGTTTAACTCTTGCCATTCTCAGATTAATTTGTTTCTTAATTTGGCTCGTAAACCTATGGAGGGGGTTGATAAATATGATGACTTATTGGATGCATGGGATACTCATACCTCTAAAGTTATTACTTAGACCAACAATTTTGTTGATAGTCGCATTGGGATTCAATTGGCGAAATATGAAACTGCTAAGAAGGTTTGAAACCATTTGGCAAGATTGTATGTTCGGTCTAACTTTGTTGTTCAGTATCAATTGGAGATGGATATTCGAGCACTTGAACAAAAGGATAGGAGTGTTCAGGAATTTTATTAAGTTATTATTAATCTTTGGGATCAATTGGCTCTCATATAATCTATAAAATTACAGAAGTTTGCTCCATATATTGCCTGTAGGGAAGAGCAACAATTGGTCCAAAATCTGATAGCTATGTGATAATTTTGAGGGCATTCGTGGATCAATTTTACATCGCACTCTACTGCCTTCAGTTGATTCGGTGGTCAGTAAGTTGTTGGTATAGGAGACTCGTCTCAAATCTCAAGCTGGAAAAGGAACATATCCCCCATCTGTGTCTGTTTTGGTTGTTCCTCCTAAACCACCTTCCTTCAGTTAAAATTGATCTTCGCCTCGCCCCAACAATAAGTGCAACTTATATAAGGAGAAGGGACATTGGAAGGCTCAGTGTCAACTTCACAACTGTGGCGAAATGGAGGAAAGTCATCGTAGCGTTCAGGGAGTCCAATGCCCTAGCAGTGACGACCAGGATGGCACTAGCCGTATACAACAGTTGTTGCCCCTTCATCGGATAACTCATGGAATGATTCCCCATTTGATCCTTGCATGAATGCCCTTGCAGAACAGTTCCAGCAGTTTCTTACTTCACAACCATATGCCATGTCCACTCCATTTGTAGTAAGTTTGTCATCATCTACTCCCTCAGGTATATCCACTTCTTTATGGGTTTTAGATTCTAGTGCATCTCATCATATGTCCCCTTGCTTCTCTTCATTTGCGTCTATACACTCATCATTTTCTTCAAATTTTTTGCTAACTGCTGATGACACTCCTATGGCTTTAAAGGGTGTTGGTTCCATTCATACTCATAATTTCTCACTTTCAGAAGTTTATTACATTCCTAAACTAATCATGAGTATTGTCTCTATTGGTCAACTGTGCGATAATGGTTATTCTATTCATTTTTCCTTTACTTCTTGTCATGTGCAAGATCCTCAATTTTAGGAAGCTGATTGGGATAAGCCGTAGAGAGGGTGACATATATGTTTTGGATGAGCTACGAGTTCCTGATCATGTGGCGGCTTGGGAGTAGATCTCTCCTCATTTTGATTGGATTCCTCATCTTCTATTTTTTATTTGTGGCATTCTAGACTTGGTCATGTGTCGGCCTCTCGTCTAAAATTCTTGGTATCTAGTGGAGTTTTGGGTGACTTACAGATACATGATATTTCTAATTATAGTGGTTGCAAATTGGCAAAGTTTTCTACATTACCTTTTAATCATAGCATATCTAAGTCTGTTGCACCTTTTAATTTAATTCACTCTGATGTGTGGGGTCTTGCCCTTGTTGACACAAAAGGGGGGTCTAGATACTATGTTTCTTTTATTGATGACTATACTCGGTATTGGGTCTATTTAATGAAACGTCGATTTGATTTCATCCCTATATATACTGTCTTCCGATCATTTGTTTGTACTCAACACTCTATTGTAGTTAAGTGTTTTCGTTCTAATTTGGGTGGGGATATTACCGTCGGTTTGCAGAGGGATTTTTAGGACTATCAGGGCCTTTAACGTGACTGACCAGGAAGAATGTCAGATTTGCATGGAATGATGAATGCGAACAAAGCTTCCAAGAATTAAAACAGCGGTTTGTCACTACACAAATACTGATGATTCCATTTGGAGGTGATGGCTATGTAATTTACAGTGACGCTTCTTTAAAAGAGCTTGGTTGTGTGTTGATGCAGCATGGTAGGGTTGTAGCTTATGCTTCCCAACAGTTAAAAGAATATGAAAAGAACTACTCTACCCATAATCTGGAGTTGGCTGTAGTGGTACATGCACTAAAAATTTGGAGGCATTACTTATACGGTGAGAGATGCGAGATATTATATGATCACAAAAGTTTAAAGTACTTCTTCACGCAAAAAAAGTTGAATATGCGGTAAAGGAGATGGTTATAACTTATCAAGGATTACGATTGCACCATTAGCTACCACCCAGGTAAAGAAAATGTGGTGGCTGATGCACTAAGCCATAAATTAGAGGGTACAACACAGTTAGTAGCAGTAATTCAGCACCCAATCCAGATGGACTTGGAAACGCTCGATATGGAGTTAGTGGAGGATGACCTTTAGGCATTTATTGCCAGCCTGGTTATGCAGCCTACGCTATATGAAAAAATTAAAGCCGCTCAAGGGGATGACTCAGAATTAGCAGAGGTAATATCCAGAGTACAGGATGGTCAAGGAGAGGAATTCAACATTTCTGACGACAAGGCTCTGAGGTTTCACACCAGATTGTGTGTGCCTGCGAATGATGATATTAGGAGAACGATTCTAGAGAAGGCTCACATATCTTTATACACGATTCATCCTGACAGTACTAAAATGTATAAGAATCTGCGAGAGTATTTCTGGTGGAGTGGCATAAAAAAAGAGATTGCAAAATTTGTGCAGCAATGCTTGATGTGCCAACAGGTTAAAACTGAGCACCAGAGGCCAGCGGGGTAGTTACAGCCACTTTACATCCCTAAGTGGAAGTGGGATCACATATCCATGGATTTTGTTACTGGGCTACCGCCGGCA
Organism: Malania oleifera; assembly: GCF_029873635.1. Lineage (NCBI taxonomy): Eukaryota > Viridiplantae > Streptophyta > Magnoliopsida > Santalales > Ximeniaceae > Malania > Malania oleifera. Next base: position 144,092,951 of record NC_080418.1, read on the forward strand.
CTGCATGGTCAGAATGTCATCTGGGTAGTTGTTGATCGACTGATGAAAACAACATACTTTTTACCTATTAAATTTAGCTACCACATAAACAGATTAGCAAAAATCTACATTCAGGAGATTGTTCGATCCCATGAAGTGCTAGTATCTATAGTCTCGGACTGTGACCCACGTTTTATATCACGATTTTGGAAGAGCTTGCAAGAGGCTTTGAGGTCTCAGTTAACATTCAGCACCGCCTTCCATCCTCAGATAGATGGTCAGACAGAGAGGACGATCTAGGTACTTGAAGATATGCTGCGAGTGTGTGTATTAGATTTTGGGGGTAGCTGGATCTATTATTTGCTGTTGGTTGAATTTTCTTACAATAACAGCTATCAGGCTAGCAAAGGCATGACACCGTATGAGACACTTTATGGTAGGAGGTGTCGTTCTCCTTTATATTGGGACGAGTTAGGAGAAATGCGAGTTTTGGTGTGACGACCCAAATAATAATAATGTAATTTAAATAAAGAGGAAGGAATAACCGAGGAAAATTATCAAGGCCTCATCGACGATGCCAAGTTTCATCGACGAGAAAATACCGAGAGAGGATTTCGAGAAGTCTGAAATTCGTCGACGAATTTTCCACAAGACTCGTCGATGAGGTGACGTATCTCGTCGATGAATCCAGTCCTATATATAGTAGAAATTCGGATTTAAACATAAAAATAAAGAAATATCTCACACTCTCTCTCCCTACGGTTTCTCTCTCTTCTCTCTTTGATTTCGGGCCGGATTTCCACTGGTTCGATGATCTGAAGTAAGCACGACGCTCCTGGGGAAGTTCTCTCCAAATCTGTCGGAGCGGATTGTTGGTGAAAGTAAGTTAGAAATCGTCCCTAAGTTGAGGTAAGACTTTTTAAGCCAAATTTGGTCTTACTATAATTATAAGAAATAATATACACGTGAAAATACCGATGTTTAATTCTAAGAGTTTTCGTTTTTAGGGCATTGATTAGGAAACCCTATGGGTGTTAGACCAAGATTTTTAGGGGCTTTCTCAGTAGTCAGGTAAAAGAATAAACTAAAACAGTTATTTTCCACATAAATTATTATTATTATTTATAAGCAAATTGATTTTCAGAAAAACATGTATCATATTTGAATATTATGGAATAAATGTATATTTGGGAAAATGCTGCTGTTATGCGGAAATTATGATTTTAGAATGAAACATATGATTTAATTCAGCATTGTGTGGCATGAATATTATTGTTCATGAAATGTATTATGTTACGACAATTTTACGAATGAGCATTTTTTCAGGAATTACGTAATAATGCAGTATATGATGATTTTGAAATACATGATAATTGATTTATTTTCAGAATGATATGTATGAAATGTTTGGCGCGAGGCCGTATTTATGAAATGTTCGGCATGAGGTCGTATTTATGAAATGTTCGGCACGAGGCCATATTTATGAAATGATTTCGGCACGAGGCCGTATTTATGAAATTATGAAAAATGCTATAATATCATATATTATATGTTATCAGAACCTGGATGTTAGTTTAGTTCAGTTTAAGGAGCTCGATACTGTAGTTTATAGATCAGATATCTATTATCAAATTGGTGCTAACCATCCCACGAGGGGGTGAGAGATGGATAGTTGATGTGACTTTTAGTAGAGTGTGGACATCAACCTGGTAGTCCGGACCAGGGTGTGGCGGGCCCATAGTACTTACGAACATTTTTGACTCAGCAGTGGTCGGCCAGCCATTATCGGGTCTCGCCTTCGGGCTACACAACCCATCATGGGGGGTAATACATGACATAAGCTAGCTATTCATCCTGGGTATGTTTTCAGTATTATCAGATATAACAGACGATTTATGAATGATATGAGTTGTTAGAAAATATGAAAGTACATGATGATTCAGTATGTTATGACGAATGTTTACAGATATATGAAATATATTGTATATATATAACTGCATTATATATTCATGTTGCCACACAACTGCATTTAGTTTATTTTCTCTTACTGAGATGTGTCTCACCCCCGAACTTAATTAATTTTTCAGGAGATCCTGAGAGACAGGCGGGTCGTGACCACCATTTAGTGAGTTGAGCTTCCCTGCTAGAAGGGTAAGCCTTGATCTAGGATTAGGAGATTTTTGTTGTAAGATCCTAGGTCTATTTTGATGTTTTGGAGATTATATACAAATACTGTATTTTGGTAATGTAGTAGACTCTGGTATTATGTAATTAATGGTTTGATGGATGTAATTATTTTTACTGCTACTTAAGTTTCTGCTGTTTATGTCAGATTATCCCCGCTACCCACAGGTTCGGGTTGAGGTTATTATTAATTATTGTTTATGTTTATTATGTGATAAGTTAAGCAGGTCGTTACATTTGGGGTCAGAAATAGTGCAGCAGGCATACGATAAAGTCCGACTTATTTGAGATAGAATCAATGCGGCACAGAGTCGATAGAAAAGTTACGTAGATACTCGCCGCCAGGAATTGAAATTTGAAGTAGGTGACCATGTGTTTTTAAAAATAGCACCACTAAAGGGAATTATGAGGTTTGAGAAAAAGTGTAAGTTGAACCCTAGGTTTATTGGTCCATTTGAGATACTTGAGAAGATTAGGTTAGTTGCCTATCGGCTAGCTTCACTACCAGCTCTATTTAAAATACATGTTGTATTTCATGTTTCTATGTTAAGGAAATACGTCCCAGATCCTTCTTATGTCATTAGTTATTCAGAATTGGAATTCAGTGATTCTCTAGCATATGAGGAAGCTCTAGTGCAAATATTAGATAGAAAAGAACAAGAATTGCGTAGTAAGAAGATACCACTAGTAAAAGTGCTGTGGAGGAATCACGCGGCAGAAGAAGTTTCTTGGGAGCTTGAAGAGAAAATCAGTCAGAAATACCCGCACCTATTTATTGGAGTATAGTAGGAATATGTAAGTTTAAATATTGGCAGTTTTAATTTGGTTTGTACGATGTAATTGTAATTTAGAATATACAGGATTGGTAGTGTTTTTTGTTTTGGGAGAATTTTCTTTTATGGTATAATTGTAATCTCTCCCAAAACTGCTTATGTAACCACGATATTCCTTTGCTATAAGTGAGGGTAAGTAATAAAATAAATAGCCTATTTTCTTTAAAGGATGGTGAATCGCTCAAATAGTAAATTTTGAGGACGAAATTTTTTTAAGGAGAGGAGAATGTAAATACTCGAAGAATTATGGTATTTAAATAATAAAATGGGGGAAAAATGGAAATGTAAGAGGGTCACAGTAGGTCCTCGAGTTCGTCGACGAAGTGGCCTGTTGGGATTGTCGACGGGGACACGTGTCTTGTTGACGAGGAGTTACCGAGAGGGCTATTTTAGGGCCTGAAATTCATCGACAAAGGTCATGAGTTCGTCAACGAACTCCCTTTTTGACCTTGTCGACGAAGGCATGTGTATAAGTATGCTAAAATCGGACTTCAACGCAAGAAATTTGTATGTGGCTTTTTCTCTCTCTAGGTTTTCGTCCCTTTCATCTTCTCTCCTTGATTCGACCCCGTTCTTCGCCGGATTGAGGATCCGAAGCCGCTACGTCACTCTTGGGAAGATTCTCTTCAAATCTGCTGGAGTAATCCGTTGGTTAGGCCAACTTGAGAATCATTCCAAAACCAAGGTGAGTGGATTATTTGAGCATTTTCGGTATTATCCAGTTCATTTGAAGTTAGATTTTGCATTATATGCGAAAATACTGGGGGTTTTGTGAAGTAAAATTAAGATATTATATATTCAGGAATAGGGTGTTTTGAGACTCTGTGGACAAGGGTTGAGGACCCTAGTGGGTGGTATTTCAAGAACCCAGGTAAAATGATATATGGATTATAGTTTAGGATTTGTGCACGTGTGGATTTGGGGAGTATGAATATGATAATTATTTAGGTTAATTCAGTTGTTTGATTTGGAAAATATACGTGTGTTATCTCAATATGTTGTAATTATGAATGCCGCACACGTGAGATTACAAATAATAGTTAGTGCACAAATAGTCAGGTAAGGGAAATATGCTATGCTAGGAATTTTAGTATGATAGTCAGCATAAATTATATGTTTTACCAGATTATTATTATTCAGATTATAATATATATGTATAGCAGAAAATACAGATTTTAGAACAAATGAATTTATTTATTTAAATTATGTGGCATGAGTTTATAGCAAACTAGTACAGTATTTATATAGTTTACAAATACCATGTTTTACAGTGTATTAGGCAGAAAATATCATGGAATAAATATATGTTTTATAAAATGATGATTTTCAGTATACGTACAGATAGAAATTTTACAGAATATTCAGAATACCATGATTTATTTATTTTTCATGATACCATGATTTATAGTATATGTATAGAAACATATATTTTCAGCATATTCAGAATACCATGATTTTAGTCAGATAATCAGATATACAGACATTAAATGTTCAGCCAGTTATTTAGATTAGCATATCAGTTTTACAATGTTTTAGTTATTATAAAATCATGGTAAAACAGTAATATAGATATATCAGTTACATATGTATATAGTATCAGACCCTGATGGACCAGATTCAGTCAGTAGAGTACGGTACCGTAACTATATTCAGTTCATAGTACAATCACATTACTCAGATAGTATGTGGTATTTAGTAGTCCATCGTGCCTACGTTGTGGATAAACTCCTCTTCAAATAAGGGTTGAGGAGGCCGATCTGACTTTCGGAATTCAGTTGACTTATTCTGGTTGGCTAGTCAAGATAGGTCCCGCCTTCGGGCCGCACAACCCTGTCATGAGGGGTTAAATCACGACTTTTTGTTATCTACCTAGGGAAATGAGAAATTTTCTCAATTATTATATATATGTATATTCAAGTTTATAGAAACCATAAATATACCTATGAATATTAGAAGTATTATGTTTAGAAAATCTAGAAAAATCAGTTTATGTTAAGCAACATAGGTTTGAGCTATACTGTAATATTTACAAATGTTTTCTCAGACTCAATTATTTATGGTATTTCTATATCTGATTTTACAAATATGTAAACTCACTCGTCACACGCTAGTAATAGAATATTTCATCTTAGTGAGCGTTGTCTCATCTTAATGATTTAATATTTTTCAGGTGATCCAGTTAGGTAAGTAGATCAGACTCGCTAGAATAAAGGAGACTTTTGTATAGCCCTATCTGTAGGGTGAGTATTTTTGGGAAGTCAATTTGAGTAGTCCTTAGGTTTAGTCGACAGTATTTTTGGAATGGTTGTGTATGTATATTTTGGGAAATATTTTAACACCTGGCGTTGTATATATTTGCATGGTTGTATGTATTAAGCTTTTCGCTGTTTAGGTGGTCTATTGTGTCTCAGATTCCACGGGTTCTATCTGGTTCGTAATGTTGGTTTGTTTTATATTAAAAGGTATGAGAGCAATAGAAACTTTACATTTAATTTATGTAAAAAAAAAAAAGGCAAGAAAAATCAGGTCGTTACAAGCGGCCTCTCCAAAAATGGGGGTAAGGCTTGCCGACATCCACCTCTCCGAGGCCCCACTCAAAGTGGGAGCCTTGTGCACTGGGTACGACCTTTTTTTTATATCTTCAAAAATTGGAATTCAAGATATAAAATTTCTTCAATTATGATCAGCACCATACATTCCATATCTTGAATTTAATAATCGATTAGGTTCACGAGAAACTTAAAAATCGATAACTGACTCAATTTGAAAACTTTTACAAGATATTCATTAATAAAAAATAGAATAGTAACGTATCAAAAGTGAGTGAGAGTTTATTACTTTCTCATATAAAATTATTGGCTGGAGAGATATAATGTAAATGACGAAATTATTTCAAGCATCAACAAAATCGAAAATGTTGCTGCGTTAAAGATGTTTACTTGATATAAGATAAAACAAATCTTAGTTTTCATTTTTCTTGGATGTTTATGAAAGAGGAGGACATGTCACGAAATGCATGGGATCATGTTTTCTTAAAAATACAATGCAATTTCAATAGTAATATTCCATATCAATTGCAAATCTGAATAAGTGAAATTTGAATATCGTTAAAAAATGAATAAAGAAGAAATTTGCAAAGGTTGACCCACTGGACCCACTGGCAATCTGCGCCGAGTGCCAAACGAAGTGAGTGCGGCCATGTGCCTAAAGGGGAAGAGTAAAAAGATATATAGAGGGAGAAAATCTCCTCCACGAAGCTGCCAACGTGATGCACTCATGCACCTGCTTTGTGTATATATATATATATATATAATGAAAAACAGAGTCGGTACTGCCACTGTCCTCCTCCCGCCGTGACGCATCCACCCGGCCCCCCACCTCCAGACAATAATCGTTTCTTAATCCATTTTCAAATGATAAAATCTCCCGTATGAGCAGAGAATTGCTGCTGCTGCTGCTCTCTCTCTCTCTCTCTCTCTCTGGGTTCGATCTGGTCTACAACTGGGAGTCTAGGAAGAGCTTTTGTTTTTGATCGGAGGGCGATGGGTTCATTGCAGAGCGAAGAGGAGCTGGAGCAGCTGATTGGGGACGGGTCCAATGAAGCAATCCTCTATGTCAATGGCGTCCGCCGCGTGCTTCCTGATGGGCTGGCTCACCTCACTCTGCTCGAGTATCTCAGAGGTAAGGCTCAAGGCTTAATGCTTGTTTGGGTGCTGAGAAAAACCGGGAAAATGAAAGAAAATAAAGGGAATTTTTGAAAATTTTGGACGGTTTATGGGTTTGTGTTGTTTTGGGTTTTTCCGGTTTGGTAGAGGTCGGGTATAGAATTGTTTTTCTTTTTTTCCCAGATTTTCGGAATGGGTAATTGGAAGGTTATTGATATGCTTGATTTGTGAGGAGTACGAAGCAGTTGATTCAGAAGCTTGCCCTATTTATTTGCTGAGAAATTTGTGGGAGGACAATAAAACAGTTAAAACATTGTTTTGCGGTGTTTAGTTTCTAAATGAAATAGTTATGTACATTAAATATATGGGTTTCTTGGATTTGTATATTCTAACTTTTCCAGGCTTTGAATCTTGAAGCACTTCCTTATGAAAATATTTATCCCCAACCTCCACTAAAGAAAAACCAGAAGTAAAATAATTTAAAAAAAAAGTTCAGGTCATAAGCATAGTTAATGCTTCACTCATAAGGGTCTTTTCCTGAGCCATTTTGTCGCATAACTGGACCAACAGTTCACTCAGTTACTGTTTGGTTACCATTATGGAAGCAGTTCTCCTACTTTACTGAGTAAAATCAATGTGGTTTTAGCCTAAAAAAACTAAGAACTGTGGAATATAAAGTAAAAGTTACCTTGGGTTTGTAGTTGTTTCTTTTGGGTTGACACCAAGTGATCAAGCACAATAAAAATAATCTACACCTATTTGTGCAAATTAAATGAGAATCAAATTGCTCGGTGGGCAATCAAACCTGCACAAATCACACACAATAACAACCACAATAAAATATAAATATTCAATTTGCAAGTGACACAAGCAATTTTTTCGTGGATTACTCCATGTCGGATGCATCTTTAATCCAAAAGTACCTCACATCAATATACTTTGATCTTGAATGGAATGCTGGGTTCTTGTGGATGACACTCTAATTATCACAAAGAAGCACAATTTTTTCCTGCTTTATGTTCAACTCGTGTAGAAAAAATTTCAATCACAGAAGTTCCTTGCAAACCTTTTGTATTAGCAATATACTCGATTGCTATACATTTTTGCAATGTAGATTGCCATGATATTGCTTCCTTTGAAAGAAATTATCAAGTATCTTGAAGTTGACTTACTAGTGTTAATGTCGCCTACCATGTTTATATTTGTGAAACAATTCAACAAAGGTTTATATTCCTTGGAGGTGCCATCATATACTTGAGAATCCATTTACTGTTGTTGAATAATCTTTAGATGGGTTAGAGTCTTAGAGAGGAACCAACTAATCACACCAACTATATGAGTGATATCCAATAAGATGGTACAAAGTACAAACCATAGCATAGATCAAACTATAGAGACTTTCTCCATTTATTCTTTCTCCTTGCAGAAGCATAAGGTACTTTCCCCATTTGTGGTTTATTTTTTTTATTCTCATTAATAGGCCCTGCATGGCCCTAAATTTCCTGCTTTCCGAGAACTCATCAATTGTGCTTTGGTCTTGTTGAACTGATGCCTTTTTAACATATTTCTTCTGAGATAAAGCTTTCTCTTATTCCCGAAGGAGTAATCCTCCTGTGATTGATTTGTTTAGTCGGCCCCAAGTCTTTCTTAGAAAATGACTTGCTAAGTTCTTTCTTCAGCTCGTTAATCATATTTGTATCATGACTAACCATCAACAAGTAATAACATAGAGCAAAAGAATAATAAGATCACCATAAGAAAACCCCTTTATAAGCACATAAAGATGATAAGTAGTCCAAGTATACCCATGGTTCACCATGAAACAATCAAAATTTTTGTACAATTGCCAAGGTGCTTGCTTGAGCCCTGGCCCCTTATAGGTTTTTCTTCAAGTGTGCACACATGTTGATCTTTACTTTTACTTTGAATCCCTTGAAGATTTCATTAGAACCAACTCCTTTCCTTTGGTCAAATCCCTCATTTTTTTTTTTTTTTTAACAAAACAATTCATCTTTGATGACGATTACAGAATACAATATTATAAAGAAATAAAAAAAAGGAGAGCAAAAATAAGAATGCAACATTCATTGAGTAGAATAAATATTAATACAGGTGAGAATGTGAAATCAAAACTTTAATTTTTCTTTCTCCTATTAACTGAATGTGACTGTTTATCCAAGTTTTAAATCACAAACACTTAGCTAACCAAGGAATCTCCTTGCTGCCTTTCAATGCAAATGCAACATCGTCACTTGGAAAATTGAGCTGCAATTTTTGCAACCTGTGTCTTGCTCCTGTTTGACAGATAATGATTTTGCACTCACCCAGCTTACAGCCAACTTTCAGGAGTGTATCCCACCCAGGAAATGCTACTCCATTGCTTGTACAGAGACATGAAACTACCATTGCCAACTTTTCGAAGGTAGTTTCACCCATTCCAGTTTTATAAAGCTCACGCACCATAGCTGTCAAGAATATTACTAAATTTGCAACAACTTTTCATTACTTGAAAATGAGGTGCCTGGAACATTTCCTGTATTGCTGCTTCAACCTCTGCCATACCAACAAGGGCTTTACCTGCAGAAGCAGAATTGGAAAGAGAGCCTAGTTTCTTAATATGAAAATCTTTAAGTTCTGCTGCACGCCTACATATCTCTAGAGCACGACGTGCATCTCCTGAAATAGCTGCTACCTTTCTTGAAGCAAATTCTATAGCTTGTTTTTCAAATGCTTCAATTCCTTTAAGGCGACTTGTAATGATTTCCTGAAGTTGTTGGTAATTATAGGGTCCAAAGCAAACCCTTTGAATTCCCATATGGCTAGAAATGCGTGGAAACAACTTCTCTGGAAGATCCATAGTATTTGCTATGCCTATCTCAACCAATTTGGAATGTGGCTTAGAAGGCCAATCAAGGATGTTATATAGAACCGACTGATTTTTTGTTACAAGAAGATCAAATTCATCAGTTAGTAGAATACAAGGCCAATTATCCTCTTTGCCTACACTGTTTACATCTGAAAATCGCTCATTCAACAAGTGGAGAGCCTTTTTCCAACCTACCCTATGTCCACTTAATGCTTCATATATAACCCTGTAAATATTCTCTGGCGAAGGCAATTTTAGACCATTAATCTCCACAAAACAGTAGGGTTTTATACTTCCTGCATCAACTTCCAACCTCAGATTCCTCATTACTGCAAGAACACTCATTGTCTTGCCAGTTCCAGGCAAGCCATGAACATAAAGGCAGCGTCCCAGACACTTATAAACACAGATGGCACCTTTTATAAATGCAGTTATCTCCTCCATTTCTTTGTTTCTGCAAGGTTGGAAGTTGGGCAAAGTTGATAACATAAGTGTTGCTTTTGCTTTTTAAAGTTCAGTTGGCTTTTAGCATCTCACATGTGCTGGAATTTTTTTAGTCCCCATTTTATGGAGTCCAAAGATCCATACCTTCCGTGAGTTCGCAGCTAATTCATGAGCCGAGGAAGGTCTCATTACTAAAATTTTCATGTTCTGCTCTTCGCATTCCGTGTCCTCTTCTGTATCAGATTCTGAATCCTTGCAAGAATTCCAATCTTCATCACTATCAGGTTCTTCCTTATCCTCTTTACACTTGTCAATATCTGAGACGCTTAAAACTCTTCACACTTATCATCCCCTTCATTGTTGGCCTTCGAAAAATCTTTTGGGTTCATGACATAACAATGCCTAAGAATGCATTCCATCTCAATATCAGCAAAATCGTTGCCTTCCTGCTGCAGTCTCTTTGGGAATTATATACCTGTGCACCTTACACCAATATGTATTGTCCACCTCTTTCCATAGACTTTCAATATGAGCAGCCCATAAATCACTACAAAGAAGCTTCTCTCTTGCTGATTTCATCAGCTTCTTCCCCTTCGGAGGCGTTGGAAACTCTATTGACTTGCCTATTTTTCGAGCTTCACAAAACTCACAAATCCAATCCCCTTCTGGAACCTCCTTCAGGGGTGGCTTCAAGAATTTCAAATGGAACCCACCCAGATAATCATCACACTCAATCATCACAGCCCTCCTAGCTTTAAAGCACATTTAACACTCCTCGAGCTCAGGATCCTCCTCATCCGAGCACTTCCCTCCTCACATACACATCATCTCCAACCTCAAACTCACCTTGATCATGCACAACCTTCTTATAATACACCTGCTTCTTCTTCTTCTCACCATTCACATTCCTCAAAATCCCACCCCCTGGTTTTAACCACCTTTGCCTTTTCGCTCCTCTTTCTCTCTTGGCATCAGATTGCTCAGGCGAGACTGGAGAGAACGAAAACTTCAACCTCTCCCGCCTTCTAGCAGATACTGGGCTATTTGTGATAGAATTTTTGACATTATCATTTGCTTTTTCAGGAGTGTTTTGATTAAACCCCAGTGATATTTGTCGTCGTGATGATCTCCGAGGGGCTATGGTTTCTGGCGCAGAGAATTCGCCTAGAGGATCGGCGAGGAGTTAGGGTTTGTGGGGTTGGCGGGACAATAGAGGCCGAAGGTGACATTTTGGGGTTTAATTGAGGGGGTTGCTTTAGTTTTCTTGAAGATTGTACGGTTGGTTTTTGTGGGGTTTCCGTCATGGCTGTGCAAACAGCACCTGTTCCGTTGAGCAATGGCGAAGGACGACCACCTTGAGGAGGTTCTTCAGGTCGAGTCCACTTCCGCAGTGGCTCGGGAAGCGCTGAACTGCTTGGGGTCCTGAGGGTCCGCCCTTTTCAAGCCAGGGCTAGGCCCAGGGTTGCTTCCTTGCTGCTACAGTTTCATGTTTGGTTAGTTTATTGGTCAAATCCCTCCTGCTTTGTATCTTAGTTGTAAGCTCATCTCTTCAGTTTTTGAGCTATAAGTCCATTTACATTTAAGTGCTCTTGCCATTAGGTGATTCACCTACCCAAATGTATGATTCTCATGCAAGATTTCATTAGTTTAGTTTAGTTTATGTTTATTTTTATTTATTTATTTATTTTTTTATGGTGAAGGGCCTGGCCATAAATTGACTGGGCTACCTTTGGCTTTGAGACACCTAGTGCAGCAACCTCCTGCCATGGTTATCCACTTAAATTTAAATACAGGTTTAGTCCCACTCTGTTTTGTGCCCGTGGAACATGATTTGTAGAAGTCTAGCTTTCCTGCATCCGTGAGCAGAGTACAATTCATTCTTTTGTTAACTCTATTATGCTATGGTGTCTTAGGCATGGTTTTTGTGAGCTTGATGCCACAATCTTTACAGTTAGTTTCAAATGGATTCGTGTACTGAGGTCCATCATTTGCTTGAACACATTTTAGTTGAGTTCTGTTTTCTTTTTCAACGCTAGCACAAAAATGCTTGGACATGTCAAGCACTTGTTTCTTAGATTTCAAATCAAAAGCCCATGCTTTTGTCAACAGTTACCAATAAAAGTGTAAAGCATGAAAACGACACCAAGACTTTTATCATTCACAATGCGAACATGATTGTGAATAAAAAATCTAAAGCATCTGATCCTATAGATGCAAGGGATCTCTAAAATCCATCTACATGTTGTTTACCAACTAAACAACGAGTTCAAGTCTCTAGAGGCATCGCTTCTGTACTTGGGTGGTAGGATGTCGAGCAATTCTCACTTTTGTATCCTAGTCTTGCTTATGCTATAATTCAATGGTGGAATTTCAATTGCATTCACCTCTCCTTTGCATAGTTTGGCTTGGTTTATGAGGAAAATGTAAACACACCCCACCCCCTGCCGTGCGGGTGACCACTAGATTGTCATTTGTTTCTATCTCCCATTACCAAAGAGGTTAATAACCCTTGCATCTCCAAAATGTGTCAATTTGCACTCAAATTTAGTTTCCACATGAACCTTTCCCATGCTAACAATTTTAGCTACCGCATTCACCATTTGTGTAGGATGTAGTGACATCATGCTGAGAAGTAACATGGAATAAGGCATCTGACGGGAATTAACAACCCTTGTGGAGTCTTTGGCGTGTGAGATCTACACAATCATCATTGCAAATAACAAAAATCACCATGAAATGAAACTGCAGTAATGTCTTCTGTTATTTCCTTTTATCACCTCTCGAATTGCTCCCTTTACAATTTTCCTACACACTCTCTTCACATGTCTGTGCTCCATACAATGATAAAGACGTGATTTCCTTCCTTGACTTGGATCTTTCCTTTGATTTATTGTGGTTGTAACCATCTTACAGATTTCTAGTTCTGCTCCTCCCATGCGCCCCCGCCACCCCCCCCCCAAAAAAAAAAAAACAAGCAGGGTCTTTCTGTAACAAGATCATTTAAATGAGAAGAAGTGTCATTTTCTTTCCTTCTAGTTTCTTCACTAAACATGCTTTCTTTAATCATTCTCAAAGTTTACTTATTATTCGGAGCCAGTTGCTAACTGAGACTGCCAATGTTTCCCATTCATTTGGCAAGGAACTTGTAAGTGGTAATACATGCGCTTCATCATCAAACACAATTTTAACATATCTTAATATTCAAATGTTCAGCAATGCTACTCATTTTTTGTATTTCATTTTCACAAAATTTCTTTAAAAAATGCTTTGTTCTGTGTGGTCCTCCATTTATAATGGGACTCCAATTTTTGCCAAAGTGTGTAGGAACCAAGTTTTTGTGAAACATATTGGAAAACATTTTGATCAATCTAAAGCTGAAGTTGTCCTACGAATTTTCTCTTCAACAAATCCCAATTGTGGTCTTGCTTATGCCTCAATTCTCATGACTTTGATTCGTAGGAATAGTTCTTTGCAATACAAAATGTTTTCCATTCTAGACTTCCAAATTAAGTTATTTGAAGCTGTGAGCTTGAACACGATGCAAGAACTCCCTTCCATTTAAGCCACAAAATAAGCACAATATGTCTACAACTAAATCTCTGACACTAATTTGTTGGATGACACCAAGTGACCAAATATTCTAAGAGTAACTTAGCCTGCCTTGTGCCAACTAAATGGGAATCCCAATGGCTTACCAAGCAACCAAGCCTACACAAATCACATACAAGAACAATGCAATAATATAGAAATAATCAACCCTCACAAGCAATTTTTATGTGGAAAACCTTACAACAGCAAATACGGAAATCCACTAAATCTTCTGTTATGCCAATAATTGGATTACAAGAACTAATCCTTCTAGAAAAGCTAGAGATCAACAATCAACAACAAATATGTCATCAAGAGAGTGAAACTCTCGAATAGCAACAATACTCATGATTTATTAGGTTAAGGTGGATTTCAATAAAACATCAAGAATATGTCTCCCTGTATGGGTGTTTGAAACAAAGAAAATTTCAAATGAGAAGGTCAATGGATGATCAACACCAGTAAAAATAAATTTGATATCAGGAGGAGCAACATGCTAAAATTTCTTCAAATTTGGGTTTTAAATGAGCATCCTATCTTGGCTTGAAAGAAGTAGAAATGGTGAAGAAAATAAACTGAAGCTTTTCCTTCTTCTTCTTGCTTCCCACAGCTATCCCTCAAATTCTTGTGTAAATATGTCTCTTCTGTTCTCTCTCAAGGGAACATACAATCAATTATAGTTATTGCATGTAGGATTCCCATGCAAACCACTTATAGTGGTGGGTCCCACCGTTTGGTTGGGACACCCTCTGACAGCTTGAGTTCTTTCATACAAATATGTGTTTTGGGTTCGGAAAAGACAACCGACCAACTATAGTTATTGCCTAGCATGATTCCCATGCAAAACCTTTAAAATTCTTTGCTTCCTTATACATATATGTTTATATATACACATATGTGTGTTTATGTGTTTTTGTATGTGTTTGAGATAGTTGATTGAGTGGGACACCACCGGACAGTTTGAAATTGGCTGTTTAACTTCTTACCTTAATGCACTTATTCCTTTTGACCTTTATGGCTATACAAATGCACTCAAATCATATTTCGCAGAATTTTTACATTATGCTATAACTTTTAAGATCCTTTAAATTCACCATTTTTTGCCCATTCCGTTTATGTTTTGTAGATTTTTTTTCGAAACCATGCAACATGGAGCATATAAAAACTTTTCTGGTGCCAACTTGGATCTGATGCTTAGAGGCAGGAAATTTAATTCTCAATGTCATTATAACTTCATGCCAGCTTCATTGACCTTTCTGTTGTGCTGTAGATCAGCTTGTTTTTTTGAGTTATATTTCTCTCTAAATCTTACATTTTCCAATTCCTTTTTATAATGCTGGTTTTTGTAGCTTTATCTTTTTGCAAAATCTGTTAAACTTTATTTTCTTTTGTATTGCCATATTTTATAGTTTTTTTTATGGGTTGTAATATAGATATAGGCTTGACGGGGACAAAGTTGGGCTGTGGTGAAGGTGGTTGCGGGGCTTGCACTGTGATGATTTCTTATTTTGATCAAAACTTGAAGAAATGTGTGTGAGTCTCTCTTTCTCTCTCTCTCTCTCTGATAGGTAAATTTGATTCTCTTCTTAGTTGATGAACATCATCAGGACGTCAAGTTCTCTTGATATAATATAGGTGGAGTCATGCATATCATGATGTAATACAGTAATACAGATAAAAAGGACGATACAAGAGAATTTACATTCTTAAACTAACATTTTTAGTTTCTTCTGCATCAACGTCCATTTCAATATCGTGAAGAAACTTCAAAGATCAAATGAGAAGGAATTACAGATGTGAGGTGTAAATGTGATCATTTCCTTAGTTATCATGTAGCTTTTTTTGTACCTTTGTTTGGGGGCAATTCTTTGAATAAATGCAAAGCAAAGAACTTCTGTGTTGTTTATAATGTTCACACATACACACAAAGATAGAGAGAGGAGATGATAAGAGAGCAGGAGGAGGAGGCAAAGAGCAAGAGCTTCCTTGTTTTGCTACTTACTCTGAGTTGTTAACTAAAAACATTCTGTGGACATCCTGAATAACACATCGAGTTTATCTTTTTTCTGTCTTTTCCATGTATGAAATTGAATCTAGATTTTGCAATGTTTAGCATGGCTTAGCACAGATTAACTACATGATAGCTGCATTAATAAAATGACAAATACTTATTCTCTGAAATATTACAAGTGCCTAGCTTGGCATAAGATAACTAAACTACTTACAGAAACAGGAAATGGAGTAAGAAAAGCCCCACAGGGTCTCCTGATCACATCCAATCATATAAATTTTGTGTATGTATAAGTACCGAAATACTTATCTCAAAGGCTTACAATTGCCAATGTTAAGATCAAGTTTTCATTAGAAACAATTATAATTGTTAGATTACCACCTTATCTAAAAGCTTAAGTTGTTAGGTTGTAGGCCAATAATGTACATCAACCTTTAACACTCCCCTGCACATGTAGCCCGACAGCACATGGAGTAATAAATACACGATAACTAACACCCATGATGTGGAATACAATAATTTTTTAAACACTACACAAAAAATGCAGACAACAAGACTAGAACCCAGGACCTTTTGGTAACCAGCTCTGATACTATGTTAGATTGCCACCTTACCTAAAAACTTAAGTTGTTAGGTTGTGGGCCAACAATGTACATCAACATTTGACAATGATTTTGTAATATATTCTGTACTTGAGTTTTTTAGTATTTAACTTCTATAAGTAGAGTTCCCATGCTGCCTGATATTCTTTACATCATTCAGCACTAGATCTACATTATTTTGTTGTTCTTGATGCTAATTAGCTGTGCAAGTTACCATGTTTGATGTGCATACCACCATATGTTGGCTTCAATTTATTTATTTATTTTTGTTTTTTTGGTGTGGTGAAAAACTTATTCTCAGGCATCATGCTATCAATGCATGCTTGGCTCCTCTATATTCTGTGGAAGGAATGCATATAATTACTGTGGAGGGAATTGGGAATTGTAGACATGGCTTGCATCCTATTCAGGTATTCTGCTTTGCATGTTTTCTCGTTTTTATCATGCTTGAAGTGTTTTCTGTGATTTGATGCCTTTGGTTGAGGAATTGCCAAATCTTTGAGGATCAATATTTGCCTCTAAACCTGATTTAAGGAAAAATAATTTTCTTTGCCTCTTTATAAGCTCCTACCATGGCTTTTAAAGGACCAAGATTAACTAATATTCAACGGGATTGGAAAGCTTTGTTGTACTGATTTTTTTTTTCTTGTTTTCACTTTTGAAAGTTGGAAGGATGCTTTCTCCTTTTGTTCTTGTATTGTTTTGGTTTTCTCTCCTTTATCCTTAATGAATCTCCTCTTTTATCAAGAAAAAAGAAATCATGCCTGTTCTTGGATCCACCCCCCAATTGCTGGGATTGCTTATTCCCTAATTTGTTGCAATTTTCTTTTGAATAAGTTCAGGGTTATGAGGCTCTGAAAAATTATACTCCTATTGAACTTTTAGTCTATTTGATAATAAAATTTGCATTGAGTAGGCCATTGTGATGTTATACCCACAACAATGAACAATGGTTTGGAATTTTTGAATAGGCCATAAATTCACTTATCAATTCAATGTCACAACTAACAAGTGTATGTGTAAGAACAGACATGACACAAACATAGCTCTTTCTAGAAGTGTCAATTCCACATGGATTATATATATAATAGGTTTGGAGTTGCACTAATGTAACATAATAAAGAGAATCTATTAAGATGGTTAGGACAAGTGCTATAAAGATCACTATATGGCTATGCACTTTTAAGTGATTTGATTAAAGCGGATGGTAGGGTCTTATCAAGACAAAAAGAATAACAAGAACATGGGCTGAGGCTGTAGAAATGAGGAAAGATGATGAAGTTACTTTAATAAGCTATTTAATGAAAACCAAGCAGAAGGCTTAAACTCATAATCAACAAGTTAAATCAATAAGCTATTTAATGAAAACCAAGTAGAAGGCTTAAACTTAAAACTAACAAATGAGGGGGGAAAACTAAAAATTAGAGATTTATTTGCAAAACTAGAGTTAGTGAAGTTAAGTTTGCATTAAAAAAATGAAAAATTGTAAAGCTGCAGGACTAGATGACATCCCTAAAGTTTGGAAATGCCTTGGTGATAACGAAATTATATGGTTAATTAATTTATTTAACACGATTATCAAAATTAAGAAAATTCCAAATGAATGGAGAAAAAACACTTTAATACCTATATACAAAAATGAAGGAGATATTCAAAATTGTAATAATTGTCATGGAATTAAACTTATGAGTTATACAATGAAACTATGGGAAAGGGTAATTGAACAAAGACCCATGTTAGAAAATAGGGTCATTAAAAATCAATTTGGTTTTATGTTTGGGAGATCGAAGCTATATATCTTTTAAGAAGATTAATAGAAAAGTTAGGGAAAAGAAGAGGGACTTGTGTATGGTTTTTATGACTTCGAGAAAGGCCATGATAGAACCTATGACAGGGTATTGAGTGAAGTTCTATGATGGGTTCTAGAAAAAAGGGAGTATGTAGTAGGTATACTGATGTTATTGAAGATATGTACGGAGGAGTTGATTAGCCTTAGGACTATAGGTGGTGAGTCTAGGGAATTTCTAATCACAATAAGTGTACACCAATGATCACAATAAGTATACACTAATGATGTGCTTTGAGTCCTGATATTTTTGCACTAGCGATACTAGGAGTATCCAAAATGAAGTTCCATGGTGTATGTTGTTTGCATATGTTATTGTTCCATTTGATAAACTAGGAGTGGAGTAGAATCTAAGCTAAAATTTTGGAAAGAAGCTTTAAAATCTAGAGGTTTGAGGTTAAGTAGAAATAAAACAGAATATATGAAATGTAATTTCAGCAGTAAAAGGAATATTGGGGAAAAGATTCAGCTTGATGTTCAAGAAATTAATAGCTCTACCAGATTTGATGCCTTGGATCTATTATGCAAGCTGAAGGAGAAATCAAAGAAGATGTCATACGTAGACTTAAAGAAGGTTGGTATAATGGAGAAGTTCTTCAGGTGTGTTGTGTGATTGTAGAATAGCCTTAAAATGAAAAGGAAAGTTTTATAGAACGGCTATAAGACTAGCTATGCTATATGAAATAGAATGTTCGTCAACTAAGAAACAACATATTCAAAAAGTAAAAGTTGTCGAAATGAGAATGCTGAGGTGGATGTGTGGTGTAACGTCAAAGATAAATTAAGAAATGAACATATTCGCAGTAAGTTAGACATAACACTTGTAGAAGATAAGATAATAGAGGGGGCAGCTCATATGGTTTGGGCATATGCAACATAGGCCAAGTACTGACCTAAAATAACTTGAGTGATCTAATAGAAGGATTTATAGCCCTTGAAATTGTCGTAGTAAAATGCTCATAATCGTGTAAATTGCCGAAAATGATTCATGTAGCCGACCCCGCCTACTGAAACTTGAGGCTTGGTTTGTTGTTGTTGGGTAATGTTATTCATCTTCTTTATATGCAACAATATTGCTTAACATTTGAAGTTTGAAGTTTGAGGCGAACAATATAGGTTCTGAATGATAATGTTATGAAATTAAATAGTCGGCCCAATATTAACTTGTTGACTTCTGCCTTGAATGCAATAATTAATCATATTCATTGCAGGACAATGCTCAGAATTCATCAGTATTAGAGACTCTAAAATATCTCATATTGACTTAAAACATCACTTTTTCATATGATTCTTTACAGTAGGCTTCATTGAAATTAATATTTGATTATTGCTGAGAAGTAAGATTTGGTCAAATCCCAATTATTTGGTGGTATTAGTAAACCAGTCCAGGCACATGAGCATACTGAGATGCTTTTCCCACATAAAAAATTAGCCATACATTTTAGTGGTTTCTTCTGGGTTCAAGCTCTTCATGAATCTAGCGGTCACTGCATGTGGGAATCAAATAATTTTTTATTATAACTTTTTTTTTATGTTTTTATGAACTTTCATCAGTGTATTTTAAAGAGGAAACCAGATCCAGGATTGTTGGTGAAACTTTTTCTGAACAAACCTGCAAGAAATAAGAGCTTATCTATCAGATAAGTTATTACTTGTTGAAAGGAGATGATGACAGATGGAAAAAAATATTTTGAGGAATTATTGTCCTCTGCTGGGTGCGGATTATGATTTTTTTAAATGGAAGTTTTCCAAAAGAGGGAAGCATATGTACACTCATAGTACAGAAGCTTTTTGGACATGGATGCAGAAAGAATCCATTGCGGGAAATGATATAATCTCTGCTGGCAGGTCAAAGTGACATGAAAGTTATACTTTGACAATGGAAGCCATGGTTAAAATTTGTTTACGTACTGTAATCCTTATGAATGCACTTTCATTCAATTACTTTCTTCTGTTTTTTAAGATAATTTACATACACTGGTTCAGATTTGTGAAATTATATATATGTTTGTTTGGTCATTTTCTATTAAGTGAAAGTTTTAGCTACAAAAAGAATTCTGCTAAGTGAAAATTTGTGTTTATAATCTTTTTTGATAATAAAAGAAATGTGTTAAAGAGGAAATATTGTGTTTGTAAAATGAAATTCTCAACCTAGTCTATAATGTTCTGCAGGAATCATTAGCACAGTCTCATGGTTCACAATGTGGATTTTGCACTCCTGGTTTTATTATGTCCATGTATGCATTATCAAGGTCAAGCCAAACACCACCAAGTGAAGCGCAGATTGAAGAAAGCCTTGCCGGAAATTTGTGTCGGTGCACAGGTTATAGACCAATAGTTGATGCATTTCGCGTCTTTGCCAAAAGTGATGATTCTTTGTATATAGATGGATCTTCTCCAAGACCTCAAGAAGGTGATTCTGTTTGCCCTGCAACTGGTAAACCCTGTTCATGTGGATCAAAAAATTCAAGTGATGGAGATACTGTCAAACAAGCTATGGATTGTGCTCATAGGATTAAGCCAATCTTTTATAGTGAGACAGATGGAAGCATATACACTGAAAAAGAGCTTATTTTTCCTCCTGAACTATTATTGAGAAAATTGATTCCTTTGAATTTGAATGGATTTGGTGGGCTTAAGTGGTATAGACCCTTGAGACTTCAACATGTTTTAGCATTAAAAGGAAGATACCCAGATGCAAAGTTAGTGGTAGGTAACACTGAGGTAGGAATAGAAATGAGGTTAAAGAGGATCCAATATCGAGTTCTGATGTCTGTCATGCATGTACCTGAACTTAATATATTGATTGTCAAGGATGATGGCTTGGAGATAGGTTCGGCAGTAAGACTGTCAGAACTCCTGAAAGTTCTAAGGAAGGTTGTGGCAGAGCGTGCTAGTCATGAAACGTCATGTTGTAAGGCCCTTGTTGAACAGATAAAATGGTTTGCTGGGACGCAGATAAAAAATGTTGCATCTGTTGGTGGGAATATTTGTACTGCTAGTCCAATATCAGACCTGAATCCACTCTGGATGGCTGCAGGAGCAAAGTTTCAAATTATTGACTGCAAAGGGAACATTAGGACAACCCTAGCAGAAAATTTTTTCCTGGGCTATCGCAAAGTGGATCTGGCAAGTGATGAAATCTTAATGTCAATTTTTTTACCATGGAGTAGGCCCTTTGAGTATGTGAAAGAATTTAAGCAGGCCCACCGAAGGGATGATGATATTGCACTTGTAAATGGGGGCATGCGTGTTTATCTTGTGGAGAAGGGTGAAAAGTGGGTAGTTTCTGATGCATCAATTGTTTATGGTGGGGTTGCTCCAGTCTCTCTTTCTGCATCAAAAACAAACAAATTTCTTATTGGAAAGAATTGGAATCAGGGCCTATTGCAGGGTGCTTTGAAAATGTTAGAGGATGACATTTTGCTCAAGGACAACGCACCTGGTGGGATGGTGGAGTTTCGGAAATCTTTGACACTAAGCTTCTTCTTTAAGTTTTTCCTGTGGGTTTCTCATCAGATGGATCAGCAGAAATCCTTTGCAGACAGGATACCATCATCCCATATGTCAGCAGTACACAGTTTTTCTCGGCCACCAGTTATAGGAAGCCAAGACTATGAAATTAGGAAACATGGGACAGCTGTTGGGTTGCCTGAGGTTCATCTATCATCAAGACTTCAGGTAGCATACTGCTCGGAAAGAAATGTTTTATAGTTTTTACTTTCACATTAACAATTTTATCTTTACTGAGATAACAGATGTTGATCTTTGTTCTCCTTTTGGTATGTGTTATGCCAAAAAAAAAAAAACTATAATCTCTTTCCACAAGGTTACATTTTGCTGTGACCTAGCTCAAGCTTAAATCTCATATGAGGTTCATGGTTATATTGAATGCATGTGCTATATTGTTGCATCCGTACTGAAGGGTCGCTTCCTGATGCTGTCATCAATATCATAACTATTTCCAGGTTACAGGAGAGGCTGAGTACACTGACGACACGCCAATGCCTCCTAATGGTTTGCACGCTGCCTTAGTATTGAGTAGAAAACCTCATGCCCGCATACTTTCAATAGATGATTCAGGAGCAAAGAGTTCACCTGGTTTTGTTGGGATATTTCTTGCTAAAGACTTGCCAGGCAACAATAAAATTGGGCCAGTTATTACTGACGAGGAACTTTTTGCTTCAGAGTTTGTCACTTGTGTTGGTCAGGTTTAATGCTTTCCATATGATTTATTTAATCTGCCTAAATCTATTTTAGACTTAATTGGGAGTCCCATTGGAATTACACATATTTAATGGTTTAAATAGCACTTAAAAAAACATGAACCCACCTTCAAGAATGAGTCTGTTACTGAAAATGTGGTCATTACTACGTATGATATTAAAATTTTTTATCAATCTCCCTTCATGAAATTCCAAGAAAGACCTAAGTTCCCTACACATCCATCAAAATACATTCTTTTCAAATGCAATGACGATTGAAATACACTTGTGCCAGATGTTATTTCAATATATTTCAAATGCAATAACAATTGAAATAAACTCATATCAGGTGTTATTTTGAACATTTGATGCTGTCTTCTGTTTTCTGTTATTTTGTGTGCCTTGTTTATTCTTTGCAACCAAAAAATTGCGATGTCAAATGTTTTATTTCTTTGGATGTTGGAATCCTATCTCTCCTACCCCTATTGTTCCATGGGGTTATATGTAAATTTTTCATGCAGATTATAGGTGTTGTTGTAGCTGACACACATGAAAATGCAAAAGTAGCAGCAAGAAAGGTTAATGTCGAGTATGAAGAGCTCTCTCCCATCTTATCCATAGAGGATGCCATCAAATCTAGAAGTTTCCATCCTAATACTGAGAGGCTTTTGAGGAAAGGGGATGTGGATCAATGTTTTAAGTCAGGGCAATGCTACAAGATTGTAGAGGGGGAGGTTCAAGTAGGAGGTCAGGAACACTTCTACTTGGAGCCACATAGCAGTTTGGTATGGACAATGGATGGAGGTAACGAGGTTTATATGATTTCATCTACTCAAGTAAGTAATATTCCTTCTAAGTTTAAGCATCTTCATCAAGTTGTTCAAATAATTTCTTTGACCATGAATTCAGTGGTAGGATACAAACTCGATTCATAATAAAATTATTTAGACACAATTGTAACTTTTCTTTATCCCAATAGCTGTTTCCCGAAAGTTTGACAATTTTAAAATCACTCTTCTTAATATGCTTTTGTAGAAAATAAATTGATCTGAATATTTGGGTGGAAAATCTTGACAAACTAATGAAAAGAAGGAGAAAACTTAAAAACGATTTTCCTTGTTGGCAGCTGGGGCGGCTGCACTTGTGGGTGAGAAAAAATTTGCTCAAATGTGTGAATATCTTTTTTTCCTCTTAGATGTTGGTCATATTTGTTTTAGATCTTTGGTTTGTTGTTATTTTCTCATTGCAAAGGTTAAAGTAAATGAAGATGACTAATAAAACTAAGAAACTTTCATAAAACTAGGCATCATCCACCACATGATGCAGCTAGAATATCCAGTAGGATGGGGAAAGAGTGCCCAACTAACACACCATATCAATCATTGGGCTGGTTTCGCAAAACCCCTTTTACTGAGGGTTGATTGGAAATATTTCCCCTAAACTGAGAATCACCATGGAACCCTCTCAAACTATTTACAACAGTGAGTAACCTCCCTTGCTGTTAGAATTTTCAGATGAAATTAAGTGACACTGAATGCGTGTGCTGTTTGAATATCATAAGTACACGTGTTAATTTGGGTTGACTAGCATTACCTTTTAGTTGGGGAAAGAAAGGAGAGAATAGTGAAGACACGTTTGTCGTTCTTGGGTGACTAATGATTTGCAAACTCTAAAGACAATTCTTGGTAAGTTATAGGTGTAATGCTTGATAAAAATATAAGCATCATCATCCACACCACCATACACAATGATTTAGACATTGGTCTTCAATTACGAGTTACGACTTGATATCATACAAAATTCTAATGATGCATTGACAGGAGGTGGGATGGTGACTATAATAGATAGTTTGAAGAGGTTATGCAGTAAACATTTTAGCTCGAGAGAGTATTTTGTGAAAGATTTCCAAAGCAGTTATCTGCTTTTATTTATTTATTTTGAGAAGAAAAGAAAATTTTATTAAATAAAGAGAGAATATAAAAAGCACGAGAGTAGAAGTCAACGCACGAGCATAAACACACAAAAGAACACAGCAAAATTTGTAGCATAATCAACATGACAAAGCATGCCAGTTTCTTTGAAATTATGAAAAAATGGAACTCCTGGAAAAGAACCTGCCACTAAAGCCCAAAGAGAGGCATAGAAGACCACCCTCTCCCAAAGCAAACACTGCTGTGAAATTTTGGCCCTAGATAATTCTTGAACTCCTCTCTAACCAAATGTACCACACCATGGCCATTAAAGCACAACTGCACCAAATTCTAGCATCTTTCCTTTGCCAAAGCCTCAAAATCTAATAAGAAACATATCTTTGAAAGCATTCAGGTTAAGCTAAAATTCTTCCTACAATTTTAAATAAATCATTCCATAGTCTCCAAGTAAAAGAACAATGCTTCTATCCCAGTAAAATAAAATTTCCAAGTAAAAGAACAATGCAGAAAAAAGTGGGCAGCTGTCTGACCACTCTGCTTGCACAGCACAAAAAGATTAGGTAAAATAAAGTCTTATTAGTCCTTCTTTGCAAACTGTCATTAGTATTGTTTTGTTCAAATCATGCACCAAACAAAAGTAGTAACCTTAAAAAGAAGGCTTAGCCTTCCAAGTAAAATTATTTAAGAGGAAATTATGATTAGTTGGGGACTTAACAAGGATAAGTTGTCCCTCCCTTATCTTATCTTCTTTAGGAGCTACACCTAAGTTACCGTGAATATGTTCATTCCTTAATTTATCTTTTAGTGTTGTACCACTCATCCATCTAAGCATTCTCATCTCGGCAACTTACTCTTTGGATATTCTGTTTCTTTGTCGCCCAACATTCTCACCCATATAGCATAGTTGGTCTTATAGCTGTCCTATAAAACTTCCCTTTTAATTTTAAGGGTATTTTACGATTACAAAGCACACTTGAAGCACTTCTCCATTTTACTCAACCAGCTTTAACTCTATGCATTACATCATCTTCAATTTCTCCTTTAGCTTGAATAATAGATCCAAGGTATCGAAATCTACAAGTGCTATTTATTTCTTCATCATCAAGTTTAAATTTATCTCTAATATTCCTCCTATCATTACTAAAATTACATTTCATATATTCTATCTTATTTCTACTTATCCTAAAGTCTCTAGATTCCAGAGCTTCTCTCCATAATTCTAACTTAGCTTCTACTTTGTCCTTAGCTTCATCAATCAATACAGTATCATCTGCAAACAACATACACCATGAAACCTTATTTTGAATGCTCTTAGTCAGTTTGTCCATTGCAAAGGGCATATCCTTTGCTTACACATTGGTGCAGCGGTGCAGGACGTCATGTGTGGATTGAGGATAGACTTGTGGGAGATCTCAGTCAAAGAAATGAGAGTAGGATAAATTTGAGATGTGCATTTTCAGGTATTCCCTCTACCTTAGCATCCGAACCAATCCTTTGGAGCCCATATTTTACCCTTAGTCGCCTAATGCCAAAGGAATTCAACCTCTAAATGAAAATGACACTACAAATTTCTGCCTAAAGAGGTGTTTTTAAAGACTAATTTCCCTTCTTAGGCCTCCTCTGGATCTAGGTTTCTTCCCTTGTCTAAGCTCACTAAATAATCCTTTCTTTCCAATGCTTTTATTTATGTTTCCTTTTGAAAAGTAAACATTTAGGAATTTGTTTGCAAGTAGGATTTAATTTCTTTCATTCCGAGCAATTATTCCATCTTATGGACATGCATGCATGCATGTCTACCAGTTCTAGTCAAGGTTGTAAACAATGGACCGGTGAATGTAACATTTTTTCATTACAGTCATAATTCTAGTCAAGATTGTAAACAATGGACTGGTGAAAGTATCATTTTTTCATTAGTCATAAGTATTGGTACTAGGGTCACATTATGTTTGGCTTTAAAATTTTAAAATATAAATTAATATCAATTTTTTAAGAAACAATTTTTGACTAGTACAATATGAAAATGCTACTATACTGGTTTATTGCCAAAATAGTATTTACAACCTCAGTATGAATTGAATGAGGTTGTTTTAAATTGAAACTTGGGTTTAGGGAATACCCTCGTGCTTGACTTTTTCTTGAACTCTTAAGAAATATCAATTTCAATGCCTGTTGTTGGCCCTAAAATGCCCCCCCCCCCCCCAGGGGGGTGGGGGTGGGGCACCAAGCCTACAAACAAGAGAGGCGCACATAAATTTATAGTGGTTTGGTCAACTGTGACCTGCATCCGCTCCCCCAAGCAACTTGCTTGAAATTTCACTATTAAGAAATAGTACAAGACTTGTGCTAGGAAGCACGCAGACAACTTGTCAACACTTTGGGTAAATCCCTTGGGCTAGAAACTCACCAACAAAATCAAGTCATGCTAGAAAGCGCTTGGACAAAATGTCCAAACCACCTCCGGATTCATGACCGTTGCAGCTAGAAAGCCCTCACTTAATCATGCTAAAGAGCACTAGGGCAACCTGTCATAAATGATAAATCTCGATTAGAAACCCAAATTGGATCACAAGATCCTTTACAATAGAGTTGCAATGAATACAAAAGCATACAACACAAAATTACTTCTCAACAAGATGATAAATTAAAGCACAAGAACAAGGAAGAGCTTCCCAGGTTCTCTGGAAGTCAACTCAATTCAGCTATTGTTCTTTCCTCACCCCATCAAGTGTAGTCTCAATGAAGGAAGCTCTTGGGTTTTAATGCAGCTCTAATTTTCTTTTCCTTTCTCGCAAGATATCTCTGTTTTCAGCTCTCTCTGTGAGTAGTACAGCAGCTCTCTCTAATATCAGAATGTATCTTTTTGAGCTTACCTCTTTTGATGCACAACCTACATAGTTATAAACAACACAAGGAAAGAATTGCTTCCAACCACAAAAGAGTTAATGTCCAGCTGCCAACAACTAGAGTAAGGCATTTAAATTCAAATATAAGCATTGGAAACTCAAAGGGCGGCATAAGTCAAGAGAAAAATTATTTCTAAGGGCCAACAACCATATTTGATGCATAATACAATTTATATTCAAATTTGTAGCTTATGGGAGCACAAAGGACAGAAAATACTGCTGGGATGGCAGGGGGAAAACAATTCCAAGAAGATTAGTTCCAAGACAACATTAAACACTAAGGACCATGAAGCTTCTTATGCATGCCTACTATGAAGCTTTTTATGCTGCTTCTTATGCATACTTCTTGTGGAGCTTCTCATACATGCTTCTTATTGACAAAAGACGCATCTCAAAATACTTTTCATGCAAGCTTGATTTCTTAAGAAAATGATGCAACTAAAACATACAAACTCAATCCTTAGATTTATGTTTATAAGATAAATGATCCTTACATGCAAACTCAATTCAAATGCACTCAGAAGATAAACTGCAATCTGAAGTTTTGGAATAAAAATTTTTTTTGAAAGCACAAGTTCACAATATATTTCAATATTAAAACTAGTGTTTTGGAACTCATTAAAATAAAGTTTTGGAAAAAAAAAATATTTGAAAGCACAAGTTCACAAGATATTTCTCTATTAAAACTGGTGTTTTGGAACCCATTGAAACAAACTCATAAGCACACAAGGTACTTCAACACCTGTGAAACCGGTTTGGATTGGGGAGTGTGTGGAGAATGTAAGTCAGGAAACGTCTGATAAAATTGGAATGATATGGCTAGATTCAAATCATCTTATTATTTGCAATGAAATTGGTTGGCTGGGATTAGGCTTAACTAATTTATGATCCACAATTTATTTTGATATTTGGAGAATTTTTAGCAACCCATGACATGTGATTGATTGGCATGTGCATTGACTTGGCATACTATTTATGTTGCTTACCTGACCTAAATTAGGTTGGCTTAAATGGAGAAACTCATCTAACATGTTATGTGACCATCATATACCTCGAAAATTAAGTATAAGAACACCTCAAGTTATGTGTGTGTTAGGATGTGATGAAAAGTAAATGTAATTGTCATGAAACTGTTTTGAAGGATAAAAAATAAAATTTAAACAATAAAGTAAGAAATGAACATATATATTGTTAGGAGTGCTGCACATTTAAGATGTTTTGTATGCTGGCAAGTGCTATGTAGATTCAATTGTGTGCCGATGAGAAAGGTGTTTTGATTGAGGTTAGAGGCAGTAGGGAGTCAGGGGCAAATAGAAATAGATGGATTGAGACAGTATAGGATTTGAAGGTCCTCCTGATTTTGGATGATGTTGCCTTTGATCAAGCATAATAGCAAAAATTATTTATATGGCTGACTGCTTATGATGAGACTTGGGGCTTTGGTTTTGTTCATATTCATTTTTCTTCTTTTCTGCATATATGAATCCAATGCATGCATGGAGACTGAAGATCATGCATTGTTGGTTTTCTGCCTGTGGACGTGTTTCAGTTTAGTTTTATTTCAGTTGCAGAACTTTGTTTGTGATATTGTGTTTACCGCTTCTACTTATTTCGTCATTTCATCTGTGTGCAACTCTGTAGTTTTTCATTAGTTCTTGCTTGTGTATATAGCTGATTTTCATGAGTACTTGTTTCCATGTGTTCTCCACATATTATTGTCATTCATGACTATGAGTAGATAATTAGTCATTGATGTCAACACAATTTTACTCTAATGATCATCTTATTTCATTCTGTTCTGGGAAGTATTATTTTCCCTCTATTTCCTTTTTTTTTTCCTCCCTGCTGAGCATAAATTTAACACACTTCCTCTTCGCATGCAGTCCCCTCAAAAACACCAAAAGTATGTTGCTCATGTCCTTGATCTTCCCATGTCAAAAGTAGTTTGCAAAACCAAGCGAATTGGTGGGGGATTTGGTGGTAAAGAGACACGATCAGCTATGTTTGCTGCTGCAGCATCTGTTCCATCATATCTGTTGAATCGGCCTGTGAAGATCACATTAGACAGGGACGCAGACATGATGATATCTGGACAGCGCCATAGTTTTCTTGGAAAGTATAAGGTGCTAATTTTGTATTAGAATTTGGATTTTAGTGCTCAAATCATGCTCTGCCACTTTTGGATTGAAATTTTATATCACCAACATCAATTGTCAACCTACAGGATTGCTTATACAGGCAAAAAATTTTAAATTTTATTTTAGTTTAATTGATCCTCTGTGCTTAAAGGAAAACAAGCAGGATACTGATACTATGCTTCTTCATGCCCCATATTAGTTTTCCTTTGTTGTATATATATACACAATACTAGACACCAGCCTACAAAGCATTTCCATGGTGTAGGCAAAAGTCTCAATCCTGTTCTAGTCTTATATCCATTTAAATTGGAAAGAAGAATCTGGTGGAAAGAATTAGTGAAGAAGCTTATTCCTCTGCTCAAAGTTGAAGCCAAGCAGAGGGTTAAAATTAGATATGTCCTGGATGCCACTTTTACTGCTATTGCATTCTTCAGGAGGTTGATGTTGGGTTACTGTTTAAATATTGGAACAAATTTAATTGATCCAGGTTGGATTTACAAATGAAGGAAAGGTGCTGGCATTGGATCTTGAAATTTACAATAATGCTGGCAATTCTCTAGACCTGTCGCTCGCTATCCTTGAACGTGCAATGTTTCATTCAGATAATGTTTATGAGATACTACATGTCCGGATTAGGGGAAGGGTTTGCTTCACTAATTTACCTAGTAACACTGCATTTCGAGGATTTGGTGGTCCTCAAGGTATGCTTATTGCTGAAAACTGGATTCAAAGAATTGCCATTGAGCTCAAGAAAAGCCCTGAAGAGATACGGGTTAGTTATATACTCTTTGATATGTCGTTACTGTTGTGTCTGTATCATATTTTTGTTGGACATGTTAATGTTTTGTTTTTATGTTTTATTTTTGTTTTGTTTTGTCTTTTTTTTTTCCTTTTGTTTTGTTTTGTCTCTTTATTTATTTATTTATTTTTATTTTTTCAAATTGATGTCAGCGGCTGTAAGAGGGGGCAGGCTAGACCTAGAGGTAGTTAATTTGATAAGGAAGTGTTTAACAGCAATCTGACATATAGGATGTTGCCCTAGATAAGTAGAACTGCAAAAAGGGTTTTATGCTTCTAACCCGATGTAGTGGGAGTTGTGGGACTTAAGTTGTTGTTTCATCATCTGTTAATTGCCTGTTTTTGAATTTTTTTTTTTTGTTCAGGAAATTAATTTCCAAAATGAAGGCTCAGTTTTACATTATGGTCAACAACTTCAACACTGTACACTGGGTCGGCTCTGGAGTGAACTGAAGACGTCTTGTGATTTTTTGAAGGCACGTGATGACATCGACCATTTTAATCTTCACAATCGATGGAAGAAGCGTGGGATTGCTATGGTTCCAACGAAATTTGGGATCTCATTTACATTAAAGCTCATGAACCAGGTACTACTTGAAAGTGAGTTGGTAAAATTAGCTCAGCTCTACAGTTACTATTAGTGTTTTGTTATGATTAGAGAATATAAAATGATAAAGTTTTATCAGACACCGCTTTAGGATCATCACATTGACTCCAAAAACTGAAGTATTTAAGGGGAAAGGCTCTGCCAAATCTGCCTGAGAGAAGTGAGTGCGATTTACAGTAAGCAACAATTCTAAACCAAAATCTGAATTTCTCATCACTTAATTAAACTCCTGTAGCCTCGCTGTATGATAAAAATTAGTGAGGAGTGTGTTCTATCTTTCTTTTTATTCATTTTTGGGGATTGGTTTCAAGGTAAGGTATTCCTAGTCTGATATTTTATTGGTATGATCTATTCTTACATTTTAAAAATCTGTTGTTTATGAATTCAAATGAATATGCAGTTAGTCTTATTAAGAATCACAATCTTGTTTTACCTAGTTATGGCAAATAGCTTAGGTTCTTAGCATGTTTAATGTTGTCATTATATATATATATATATATGAAAATAAATTCATTAGAAATAGAAAGAATATACAGTCAAGAGATAAGACATCTCCTTAACGAAATATAGGAATCCCCAGAAAAACAAAATAAATAAATAAAATAAAAGAAAACACAAAAAATTAAAAGACAGCAAACTAAAATCAGCATGCCCTTAGAAGCGTCTTCCAATCACGCTGAACATCTGAAAAACACATCCCCTTAAAATTTCCGTTGCCCACACCCCAAAGAAGCCATAAAAAGCACCATTTCCCACAACAACCAATATTGTCAGTTAACCCCGAATCTGCACCATTCACTTTATACATGCCCAAATGCAGTAGGGAACATAGGGGAATGCATGTGGTTTCTATGTGCATCTTCTACTTTAGAATATGAGGACATTTCCTGGTCTCAACAGTTATAGTCAAATTTGATTCTCCATAGACCACTGATATATACATTTACGTACGTCCAAATTTGAGGGGGTTAATTGCTAAATTAGCTATAGAAATTTTGCTTTTGCTATGCATACCTGAACAAGAGGTTTTGGATTTTTCATTGGGAGTGATGTTTTACGTGCTATAGGCCAACCTTCTAGATGTGAAATAATGAATTTAACTTTTTAATGGTTCCTTAGCCTTTTAGTTTACATAAGCCACTCATAAGTTCTACTCATCTTGTACAGTGAGGTGGTAATACTCTTGGCTTTTTGTGAAAGGCATTTATTTGTTCTTATCTATTGCTTCAGAGTGGTCTATTCTTCTCTAGATGTAGAAATAGCTTGATCGTTGATGGCTGAGGACACTAAAAAGAGAACTGATGTAGAAATCCTGCATCGGCATAATAATTTTGCACAATATGTGATTTTAGTATTCCATTTTTTGTTGTGCATTACTTAATGATGATGCATTTTATTACATCCTTGCTCTTTTAGAAATAGAGATTTCTATACCAGTATTTTTTGGTTACTTTTTAATATTTGTCTTGGGTTTTGTATTTAATTAGAGAAATATTTGCCACCTTGCTCGTCTACTAGTGAATTTTGGATATGATTCAACTTTTTTAAAAAAATGTTTTTACCTTTTCTTCTCTTCTTTATTACAATCTTGAATGTGTTTATTTTGTTGATGCTGTAGGCAGGTGCCCTTGTTCAAGTCTATACAGACGGGACTGTTTTAGTTACACATGGGGGTGTTGAGATGGGGCAAGGTCTACATACAAAAGTCGCTCAGATTGCTGCCTCTTCCTTCAATATTCCTCTCAGTTCTGTATTTGTATCAGAGACTAGTACAGACAAGGTAATAAGAAGATACCAAATAATATGATTTTCAATGAAAAATTTATATCAACTGATGGCATAAATCTCACATGAACTGTCCTGTTAAACATAGAAAAGTAGCATGTAATGGCTGGAGGGCATGGTATTGACTTAACCCTGTCTATCCTGGAGAATGGGCTAAACTGAGAGATGGAGGATAATTAACTGGTGGATGAGGCTCCTGGGGTTGAACCCTTTCTAGTGAGTGCAGTTTGAAATACTGATTAATTTTAGACAAGTTCTGCAGCTCTTATGTGCAATGGGAGAGAAGCGACATTGTTAAATTGATGTCTTATTGGTACTTGAATCTGTACCAATAAAATTTTGTGCTTGCTGCAGGAGTACTGCCAATGAATGATGGATGACTTTACAGGACCCAGTAGAACCCTATGACTGGTTTCGCAATAACAATCTTAATATTTTTAGGAGAGGATCTGACTTACTCCTATCAACTGGAGCTTTATGTTCTTTCTGCCATAGAATATATATTGTAGTATATTTTTTCAGAAATTATGGAATTGAATTATTCTTTTAAATTAATTGGCAATGTCTATCTTTCTGTTTAATTTTTGAGTATCCTTTTGTGGATAGTCAGTGAGTTTCTTCAGGTTCCTTCTGATGTATTGCTGTACTTTTATTTGATGCCAAATCAGGTTCCTAATGCTTCACCCACAGCAGCTTCTGCTAGTTCTGATATGTATGGAGCTGCTGTTTTAGATGCTTGTGAGCAAATAAAAGCACGGATGGAACCTATTGCCTCAAAATGCAATTTTAGGTCCTTCGCAGAGGTATTTGTTTCTCTATAATTTTTAAATACAAAAACTTCATTTATTTTTCACTTGAGACAATAGGAATCGGAACAAAATTGTAATATTTAAAATGCGTGTTATATTCTATGTAAATCCCATTGTTTGGCTGTGTTAGTCACACATATGATTTGTAATGATGTGGTACTAATTGTTAAGGCTTGATAGACATTGTTGGTCCACAAACTAATAGCTTAAGATTTTAGGTAAAGTGATAATCTAATATGGTATCAGAGCTTGTCACCAGGGGTTCTTGGGTTATAGTCTCGTTGCCTGTGTTTATTTTGTGTAGTTTAAAATTATTGAATTCCTTGTAATGGGTGTCATTTATTGTATGTGTAACTTCTCACATGCTGTTGGGCTGCACATGTGGTGGAGTATTAAGGCTTGATATACATTGTTGGCACACAACCTAATAGCTTAAGCTTTTAGATAAAGTGGTATTCTAACGCTAATTATGTAATTCCAAGAGATGGGTAGAATTGTATGTTGTCATGAAGAATGGCAGTGGTCTGTGTACATTTCAAAAACAAAAAAAAAAGAGCTTATGGCTGGATAAGTTCTTGAAGTTAAAAAAAAAAAAACTTGCTTAGTCTCTCTCTCTCTCTCTCTCTCTCTCTCTGGATGAGAAAAGAAGAATTTCATCAGGAAAGAGCAAATGTACAATAAGTAGAAGAGCTCCTCCTATGAAAAAAAAATTAAAAAAAATTAAAAAAAATTAAAAAAGGACAATGCTTAACAATCACACTTTTTGAAAGCAACTAGTGGCAAAAGACTAAAGTGTGGCCAACTAGTGAATCATATTCCTTTACAAATAAGAAGTCAATTGTTTTAACCAGTAAAATGCGAGCATTCTGTTCCATCCCAGTTCCTCACAGCACATTAAGAACTGCACATCCTCACAATGCAGAGGCATCCTTATTCCTACCAAACCCTGCAAAAGGATAAGACTGCAAATCCTCCACCGAATCTGGACAAATCCAGTGTTCTCCAAATAAACCAAAAATCATATTCCAAATTCTCAAAGCAAAAGCATAACGCAAAAAAGAGTGAGGAACTGTTTCTGAACTATCAGCACATGAGGAACACACATATGGAGATATAATGCCTAGAAGATCTCCTTCTTTGCAGTAGATTGTCAGTGTCAACTCTATTAAAGAACAACCAACCAAATAAAAGCCTTAATTTTGGTGGGAACTTTGGCTTTTCAAATACTTCTATGGAGCAGGAAAGACAGATTAGGTCTAATCAAATGGTCAAAAAATACTTGCAAGAATAAACCCATGACACACTGTCCCTTCTATTCAAACAAAAGCCTCCAACACCACCAACAAATAAGAAAGCTCCTCTGCTTCCCTATCACAAAATATACGGAAATGGAATCCCACCATTAGTGAAGCTAAACATAGAGCTTTCAATAATTTATATGCTAGACTAGATAAAAAAAGGAAGGCTAAAGAGACATATAAACTTGCTAGAATTAGAGAAAGAAAGTGCAAAGATTTAGGCAATGTAAGATGTATATAGGATGAGAATGATAATGTCTTGATAAAGAAGAAGATGTAAAAGAGAGGTGGTGAAGATACTTTAATAAACTATTTAATGAAAACCAAATTGAAGGCTTGAACTTAGAAGTGACAAATGAGCAAAAGACTAAATATATGAGATTTGTTTGCATAATTAGTGTCACTGAAGTTAAGATGACTTTAAAAAAATGAAAATGGGAAATCTATAAGATTGGATAATATCCCGATTGAAGTTTGGAAATACGGGATAATGGAAGTATATGGTTTGGGCATTTGAGATGCAGGCCAAGTAGGGCACTAGTGAGGAGTCAGCTAGTTATAGTTACTAGTAGTAGAAGAGGTAGTGCTAGACCTAAAATAACATGGAATGTGATAGTGAGGAAGGATTTAATAGCTGTAACATCAGCCAAGGAAAATGCCCTTGATCATGTGAATTGGTAGAAAAAGATTCATGTAGCTAACCCCACTTAGTGAAGACTTAGTCGTTCTCTTTGCACGCATGGCTCACATGTGTTTTAATCCACTGTCAAAGCTGATGAATGCAATGTGGCCTATTCATCCTATA
This sequence comes from Malania oleifera, assembly GCF_029873635.1. Lineage (NCBI taxonomy): Eukaryota > Viridiplantae > Streptophyta > Magnoliopsida > Santalales > Ximeniaceae > Malania > Malania oleifera. Next base: position 144,128,248 of record NC_080418.1, read on the forward strand.
TATTTTTGAACATATAGGCTAAGTGTAGAATTTAGAGAACTTCTATCATAAATTGCTTCATTTCTTTAAGTGTGTGTGTGTGTGTGCATAAGAGAGAGAGAGAGAGAGAGAGGGAGAAAGCAATGATATTGCCACATTGTCATAGCCTTATAGCAGTGCAGTTTATTATGATTTGGGATAACAGAGATGATGATTTGCTCATGTTAAAGCTTGATATAAGTTGTTGGCCCACAATATATAACTCAAGCATTTAGGGAAATTGGTAATCTAACATGGTATCAGAGCTTGTTACCAGAAGGTTTTGTTTCTAGTCGCATTGCTTGCGTTTATTATGTGGCGTTTAAAAATTATTGTACCCCTATAATGGGTCTTATTTATCTTCCCAAGTGCTGTTGGGCTGCACGTGCGGGGGAGTGTTAAGGCTTGATACACATTGTTGGCCCAAAAATAACTTTAGCTTTTAGGTAAAGTGGTAATCTAACTGCTCACAAGATCTAATCTTCACGTGACATAGACATGACACAAAACCGATACATTGTACGGAATTTTAAAAAAAGGAATCATATGATATAGTGGGGACACATCAATTGACGCTTTTTGATTGCAAATAAATTTTTAAGAAAGAGAATAGAGAAAACTACAATTTAGGAGAGGACAAGAAATCCTCAAAGCAGAAAAAACAAAAAAAAATAAGAAAACTAGAAAGATAATAAAAAAAAAAAAGCAAAACGGAACTATCGAACCCTAATTAATAAAACCCCAATTAATTGAGCTTTGAAGCTTTGCTCATTCATTCTAACCTTTATTCACTTTTCTTTTAGCTCCATTCAATCAAACTTCATTCCTGCCAATATCCTCATCACTATTCTTTTCAATGGGAGTAGGAAGAATCCCACCCTTCCACTTATATTACCAAACAAGATTTCACCCGATCCCCCCTCCTCAAAAATAGATACATTATCTAAACCTACAAGCAAAGAAGGTTTTCCTTTTGATAAAGGACATACTAAGGCAAATTTAGTACTAGCTTTTTCCTTTTAGGCTTAAAATATTGTGATAAGGTAAATTGCAATGAATTATTTTCTTTCTATAGAAAAAGAATATTGAATTAGAAAGGAGAAACAAATACAATAAAGGAGAACAAGAAGTCCTCGCTCATGAAAACAAAGAAATGCAAAAACAACATCAATTTAATAAAATCACCTAGTCTCTGTTGACATCTTGACAAGAGCATCCCTTAAATCATCTTGCACTATAAGCCCAAAGAGAAGCCAAATTTACAATGAATTATTGGCATTATTAATATACATTCTGCAAACAAATTTCAGCGCCATTCATTGCCTGCATTTATATTTCATAATTTAATACTACACATTTATAAAAGTACCACCATATTTATAATATAATCATATAAGTATCAATAATGATAGAAAAAATGCATAATAAACAAAAAACAACTGGCAACTAGCAATGAGGAGCATGAAGAACATTGGTCCAAGAACAAGTAGTAGTCAAGCAAAAAATTTCAAGAAACAACACAAAAGACATGTCAGGCCATCTCAGGAAGCATTAGGGCTGTTTCCAAAAACGTGTTGGGTTGTGTTAGGAAGTGTCTGTGGCGTGTCAGAAAATTTAATTTGTTAAATTTAATTCCTGAGAGATGTCGGACAAGTGCAGGCCATGTTGGATGAGGTTCTTGGAGTGTCAGTGCTTCCTAAGATCTAATTATTGCCTCTGTGTGTGTATGCATGGGTGTGCATGCATGCGCATGAGATCAACTCAAGATATTAACTCTTTGAGCTCTTGATGGATCACTTGGGACTAATGGATGAGGATACACCTTTAAATAAGACAGGATGATCATCAAAACATATTTTGTAAACTAAAAAAATATTTATAAAAACTGTTTAACTAAGGAAAATAATAATTTAGACAGAATTTCCTAAAAGAAACATTTGGGCATAATGTCACTATAATATGATTAGTTTTTCAAGTAGAAGGTGGACAAAATTCAGTCTGATATTTAGTGTTGTTTTAGTGCAAGGTAAAGGTGTATTGCTTGGCATGTTACCTTCTCTTAATTCTGATTTCTCATATTTATTTTAAAAGAGTCTTCAGTTATTATGAAAAATGTTGTATGGACTATGGAAGAATCCTAATGATTGAGAGTGATGTGCTTGGTTTCAATCATTACCAGCTGGTGAGTGCTTGTTATGTGGAGCGTATTGACCTTTCTGCTCATGGATTTTACATTACACCCGATATTGGCTTCGACTGGAAGACTGGTAAAGGGAACCCATTTAGATACTTCACCTATGGAGCTGCATTTGCTGAAGTTGAAATTGACACATTGACTGGAGATTTCCACACAAGGACAGCGAATGTTTTCCTGGATCTTGGATATTCTCTTAATCCAGCCATTGATGTTGGACAGGTTTCTGCCCTCCTCTTTTGCTAATTTCTCATCTTTCCCTTTTCCTCATCATTTTCAGCTTTGTTAAACTTGTTGAGCTATAAGTATAGAAAAATAAGATTTTTAATAAAAATTCAAAAATTCTATTATACTCAAATCTAAAAGGTATTGTGATAACTGATACCACTTAGCTTGTAATTAAGGATTTACAGAGATTACAAACAAAATCTTTGTACTGATTAGAATAGCAGCTCTTACTTGTCCCTTTGGAATCCAAAATACAATAGAAATTGTGTGCATTCAGGTAATACAGGAGTATGTTTAAACATATACTCAAATCTGAAAGGCATTAATGAGAAACTTGCCCATAAATGGGCGGAGACACCTGTTCATTCACAATTGTTTCACAAGAATGGATTCATTTCCTCCAGATGATTCATGTGTTGTTTAAGTTCAATTGGCATGTAAAGAAAGTAGATTTTTTCTTACTCCAGTTTTAATGAACTCCCTAATCTCAGTATAAATATGTGTGGGAACATCTTTGTTTGTTTGGGTTCTAAATTGATTTTTTTTTTTAACTCTTTTATTTTCGATTGAAAATTGTTGCACTTTAACTTCTAAGAATATTTGGTTTCTGATGTGCATGAGTTGAGTTGCCTCTTCTTATTGGCTATTAGATTTTGGATTCAAGTTTAAATCAGAGGATGCAAATGCCTGCATTTTGTGTTGATGTTCTCCATGCATTGTTTTGTGCTGCTACCGAAGAATTATGGATTCAATATCTTTGTTGCATTATTCAATTGAGCCCCAAATTAATAAATTTTTTGTTCATACTGAATTTTTTTTGCTTCCGGTTGTGAAAATGATACAATTTGCTGCTTTATTTTCATCAAAGATAATGCCAAAAAAAAATGTGGATTTTATCCATTAAATTCCATATCATACAATGCAGGGTGCATGGTGGAAATAGACAATAATAATGGCACCTAGATAACAATAATTAATAACCAGTATTGCCACTAACAAGGCAAAGAGTGGACTGACCTCTAGTGATTGACCAATAGAGATTATTAATTAAGCACTCCATCGTATCATATTCAAGGGAAACTGTTCGACATAACTGTAATAAAGACTTCATATGTAAAGAACTATCAATGGACTCAATACCTGTTAATGCTTGTGCTTTGCTTTTGCATGTTGCTAAAATGTGATAAACTCTTGTTATTGGTTTGCACATGGTCACTGGCCTTCACCTAACAGAATTAGATTAGCGATTTTGTATTTCTTAACATATTTAAGGTCTATATAGTTTGCATAAATCCTGTTAATTTTTTATATCTCATAAATATTTACGTCATTTAGAATCATAAGCAAGGGTAGTAGACTCTGTTATCTTGTAGACTTTGGAACCTATGCCTGATCTTCAGTCTAACTAGAAATCTCTTTTTCAGGATAGTTGTTCCAATAAATGTAGTTCTTTTTTTGTTATTGTCGGTGGATTACTTTTTATATCATTTTCTCTCAACGCTTTAATTTGATGTTTATGCAACTATTCTAAAATTTTTCCTTCTTCTTCTTCTCTCTTTCTCTCTCTCTCTCTCTCTCTCTCTCTCTCTCTCTCTCTCTCTCGCTCTCCTCTTCTTGTGCATGAATGTCATACTCTACACTCCAGACACAAGCCTTTCTTTATTATTGTTACCTCATGGGAAATTGCACCTTTGGAAGAATTTATCTCTAATCTAATGGAAATGCAGATTGAAGGAGCATTTATTCAAGGTTTGGGCTGGGTGGCCTTGGAAGAATTAAAATGGGGCGATGCAACTCATAAGTGGATTCCACCTGGTTGCCTGTACACATGTGGACCCGGAAGTTACAAAATTCCTTCTATCAATGATGTTCCCTTCAAATTCAGCATTTCACTTCTGAAGGTAACACCTTACTTCCAATTTGCACACCATGGAAAATTATGGTATTTTAGATAAAAATCTGAAACAAGTGGAGCTGTTGGAGATGGATTCATCAGTCCAATTTCCCAAGACATAAAATTAGAACATAAGAAATTGGATAAAGCCAAAAATATAAATAGCTGTTATGTGATTATCAATAAAGTATTAGCTAATAGGCTGAGTCCAATGCTACAGCTCATAGCGTATTTGTGTGTGCATGTCAACCATTTTTTTTTTGGGGGGGGGGGGGGGGGAAGGTATATTGGATGCTGGTTTGGTGGCTAATGAGGTGGTGGAAGATGTCCATAAGAGAACGGAAAGGGGTTTTCAAATTGGATCTTGAGAACATGTTAAAGAGTTAGATGAGTTTCTTGGATAAAATCTTTGTGAGAAAAGGATTTGGTGAGTGATGGTACTGGTGGATTAGTGGTTCTTTGTCTAATGTGTGGTTCTCCGTAATTGTGAATGGTGAATCCAAGTCTTGGTTTAGTGCCTTGAGAGGTATTAGACAAGGAGGCTCTCTGTCCCTCTTTTTTGTTCGTCCTAGTAGCTGATGTTTTAAGTAGGATGGTGGATGGGGCAGCGGAGAGGAGGTTGGTGAAAGGGCTGGATAGCAACGGGGAAAGAGAGAGTAGTGATTTCTATCTTCAATTTGCTGATGATGGCATTTTATTAACATGATCAGTCCTTTCAGGAGAATTTTGGGTATTCTCCAAATTTTTGAGAGGGTGAATGGGCTTAAAATTTATGGGGAAGAGTGGTTTAGCAGCCATTAATGTGCCTATTGAGCGCAGTTTATTGAATTAGGCTTTGACTTGTCTAGGGGTCCCTTTGGGGGGTAATCCTAGATCTGTAGATTTTTGGAATCTGGTAGTGGAAATTGTGAGGAAGCAATGAGATGGCAGGAAGGGGGCTCTTTTCTCTCTTGGGAATAGAATCACTCTTATTCAAGCTTGTCTGTCTAGAATCCCATTGTATTACTTGTCTATTCTAAGATTCTAGTGTGCATTCCTAGCAAGATCGAGAGAATAATGAGAAATTTCTTGTGGTCTGGTGTTAGGGGTCAGGGATTATTTAGTGAGTTGGAAGAGTTTTGCAGGTCTAAATATGAAGGAGGCTGGGTCTTGGTAAGTTGGTGTCTAAAAATACGACTCTTATACTTAAATGGTTATGGCATTTCCCCTAGAAGATTTCCCTCTGCTTCAGGCTGTCTTGCAGTACCCTCTACAGCTTGGCCTGCAGCAGTACCTTGACCAACTCCAGGACCAATAGAAGAAAGAACTTTTCTTCCTCTTGGCATAGAGTAATTAGAAGTAAGTTTGGGTTGAGTGAGAATGGTTGAGATATCAATGCTAGTTTAAGATGTTTTTTGGAGAGTCCATGGAGATCTATCTCTCAGATTTATCCCTTATTCACTCCTCGCACTAAATTTAAGGTGGGGATGCGTTCTTGGATTCATTTTTGGAAAGACCCATGGTTGGAGAATGGTGTCCTCACCCCATCATTTCCTCATCTCTTTCATTTGAGCCCAGTGCAGAATAGTGTTATTTCTTTCTTGCTGGCAATTTGAGTAGTCCTTTGGCTTCTTGGAATCTCCATTTTAGGAGACCTCTTAGTGATAGGGAGTGGGTGGAACCCCTTGTTTTGACCTTCTTGAATAATTGACATCTTTATTCTGGAAGAGATGTTTGTTTTTTGTCTTTGGATCATTCAGGGGTTTATTCTTGTAAATCGTTCTCTGAGTTCTTGATTATTTTCTCTTGTTGACCCGAACCCCTCCTTTCTTATTCCTCTCCATGCTATGAGTTCTTAACCTGTTCCAATTCTTTGCTTCTTTTTATTCTTTCTTTTGGATGGCTAAAGTACCCCCAAAAATTAAGGCTTTTCTTTGGTTTGTTGTGCTTAATAAAATAGAAGAAAGTCAAAGAGAGAGAACTATACAAGAAGAAGTGAATATCACTTAGTGTACTTAGCTAACAACTTTGAGATGTATATATAGCTATACAAGAGAGTGAAGTTATCCTAACATTTCGATGTGGGACTAAAATTTATACACTATGTTCAATACTCCTCCTCAAGTTGAAACGAAGATGTTGACAAGTCGAAGCTTGGAGAGGGCAGTCAGTAATAAACCTAGGCCAACAGGCTCGGTGAAGACATCAACAACCTGGCCTTTGGAAGAGATAAAGTGGGGAGAGATAATCCCAGAATGAACTTTTTCCTTGATGAAATGAATATCTGCCTCAATATGCTTGGTCCTCTCATGCAGAACTGAATCAGAAGAGAGAGATATAGCAGACTTGTTGTCACAAAACAACAAAGAAGAGTCTGTCATAGGAAAGCCAATCTCAAATAGGAGAGTGCGTAGCCACAGGATCTCATAGGTACCTTGTGCTACAGCGCGGTACTCAGCCTCAGCAGAAGAACGTGAAACCACCACCTGCTTCTTACTCATCCAAGAAAGAAGATGATCACCCTTGAAGGTACAAATACCTGAGGTAGATCGTCTATCACTTTTGGACCCAACATAGTCAGCATCAGTAAACGTGGAAAGACTTGGTTGTATTCCAAATGAATAGAATAATCCCAGTAAAGGTGAGGTCTTCACATACCGTAAGATGTGATAGACGGCATCAAGATGTGAAGTCCGGGGAGAATGCATGAACTGACTTACTAGGCACACTGCATAGGCCAAATTAGGTCTAATGTTGGTCAAATAGATGAGGCGACCAACAAGTCTCTGATACATTGAAGGGTCTATCAATAGATCACCAGACTCTACAGAAGGGAAAATATTAGGATCCAGGGGCGTAGAAGCAGGCTGGCATCCCAACATACCAGTGTCCATAAGGAGATCTAGGGCATATTTCCGTTGAGAGAGGGAAATGCCCTTGTGAGAGCGTGCTATCTCAATGCCCAAGAAACACTTGAGGGGTCCTAGATCCTTGATGTCAAAGGTGTCCCCCCAAGTCCTTTCTAATCTGAGCAATTCTAGACAAGTCATTACCTATAACAATAATATTATCCACATAGACAGAGATAATGGTGCAAGGACCATGGGAGAGACACCTAATAAAGCAAGTGTGGTCTGACTGGCACTGAATAAATCCCATTGAGAGAATCACATCACTGAATCTTCTGAACCATGCACGAGGTGATTGCTTAAGCCCATATAAGGACTTGCGCAATTTACACACCTTTCCAAAATACTCCCCTTGAGCAGAAAAATCGGGAGGGGGATCCATGTAAATAGTATTAGTAAGATCACCATTCAAGAAGGCGTTCTTGACATCAAGTTGATATAAAGGCCAAGTGAAGGAAGCCGCCAAAGAGATCAGGAGGCGAACAGTAGTAAGCTTCGCCACAGGAGCAAATGTAGCATGAAAATCCTAACCTGGAATCTGCGTAAAACCCTTGGCCATGAAGCGGGCTTTATACCTATCAACAGTACCATCTGCAAGGTGCTTAACTGTGAACACCCATTTACAACCCACCGTGCGTGCGCCTGAAGGAAGGGGAACAAGATCCCAATTATACTGCTGCTGTAGAGCTTCCATCTCAGTACACATGGCTGCAACCTATTTGGGATCCTAGAGGGCCTCATGAATTGAGCGAGATATGATAATAGCATCAACCGTGAGGAGGGAGCAGGGGGATTAGGGACTATAGGAGACATACTTGAGCTCGGTGAGGATGTTGGCAGAGGCTCCAAATGGTGCGGTTGGCGAGTGTAAACCTATGGAATGAGAGAGATATGGGCCTGCCTAGTGGGGGCAGAGGTAGGAGGCTCAGAAGATGAAGACGACACCGGAGAAGAGTGCACTGGTATGGATGGGAGAAAGATAGGCTCAAGTCGAGGAAGTGGAGATGGCACTGGCGGAGATATGGAAGGAGAGTAATTAGTGTAGAAGGGGGTAAACTCATGGAACGTGACATTGAGAGAGTGATAAGTTTGCCGACCAACAGGATCATAACAACGATATCCCTTAGACATAGAGGAATACCCTAGAAAAATGCATTGGATGGCCTTATCATCAAGCTTGGTCTGAGAAGTACTCCGGTCATGAACAAAGCAGGTGCATCTAAACACTCTAGGAAGAAGTGAGAAAAGGGACCTGTCAGGATGCAAAAGATGAAGTGGAGCAAAATTCTGCAATGCACGACTCAAGTTACGATTGAGAAGATAGGCTACAGTGAGAACGACGTAAGGCCAATAAGATTTGGGGACTTGCATTCCCTGAAGAAGACAACGAACAATAGACATGATGTGGCAATATTTGCGTTCAGCCACACCATTCTATTCAGGAGTGTAGGGACATGTCAACTCTTGGAGAATACCCTGTTGACACAACTCAGCACGAAACTCATTACTGAGGTACTCACAGTCATTGTCAGACCTCAAAATATGAACCACAGTATTGTATTGAGTCTTAATAATTCGTAGAAAAGCCTGAAAATGAGTGAAAACTTCGGATTTATTTTTCATGAGGTAGACCAAGGTACAACAAGAGTAATCGTCAATAAAGGTGACATAATATCAATGCTGAATGAGTGAGGAGACAGGGGAGGGACTCTAGACATCACAATGAACAATATCAAAAGCTGCAAGAGAACGATGCATATGAGGCGGATAAGATGAATGAACATGCTTAGATAATTCGCAAGTAGCACACTGAAAATTAAATTGCAAGCTTTATTATGGAAACAGCCAACACAAATATTTAAAATTTGTATGTACCAAACACGCATGCCACAGATCCAAGGTTTTTAAAGAGAAAACAGAGGAAACATCATTAGGCAAAACAAATGCCTGAAAGCCAGAAGATGATGTAGGACAGGAAGGCGGATCGCCAAAGTAGTAGAGCCCGTCCTTTTCAAAGCCCCTTCCAAAAATCTTCCTCGAACTTAGGTCCCGCAAGTGACAAGAGTTGGGTAAGAAAACCGCAGCACAATTATATTGTTTGGCAATACAGCTAACGTATAACAAGTTATAGGAAAATTGTGGAAATAATAAACAGAGAATAAAGATAGAGTTGAGGATAAACAGGCAATGCCTTGGGTATGAATGGAACGAGAGGTACCATCGGCAATGCAGACAGTACGAACCAACGAAGGGATAGGGGATGTAATGAAAGATGTCTCATGAGTCAAATGGGTGTTCGCCCCTGAGTCTAGTATCCAAACGGGTGTGCCACCGGGCGTGCTAGACTTACTTAAAAGGGCAGTAGGGTTACCTGCAGCAAAGGTGGCTGTAGAGGAGGATGCAATCGGTGCAATAGAGGCAAGGAGGCTAATTGGAAACTGAAGCTGAGTAAGTTGAGCCTGGAGTTGAGAGAAATATGGAGTAGCAGCAGGTGCACGAGTAAGAGAAATTGGAGGTGCAAGAAGAGATTTTGCAACAACTCCAATGTTAGAAGGTCCCCGACCTTTGCCATGGCCACAACCATGAGAGGCCTATTTGATGTAATGCTCCTGCAGCTCAGGGTGGAGAATGTAGCAGCACTCAATGGTGTGATTATTCCGTTGGCAGTGCTGGTAGAATCGAGTCTTGCGGTCAACAGACCTAGCACCAGTAGGGGCTGCAAGGGCAACCTGCTCGAGCACACTAAAAGAAGCGAATCCAGGGGAAGATGTCGTCGCCGATCATCACCATCAATCATTGCAAATGCCTCGTACAAAGGGGGCACCGGGGATGTCTTCAAAATCTAAGTCTGGAGTGATTCAAATTCAGGTTTTAAACCCATTAAGAACTGATAGGTATGCCGATGATTATGGCACTTTGCCTCAATAGCTGTTGCCTTGGTAGGAAACTCAGAAAGAGGCTCATACTAGGCGAGCTCCTCCCACTGAGACTGGAGGTAGCCAAAGAAGTCAATCACAGATAAACCCAAAGAAGCCTAGGTCGGCTGGTGGAGCTCCCGATAAAGCTAAAAAATCTGAGCCTCACACCTTGTGTGGGCGAACATTTTGGTCAAGGCTGACCAAAGGCTATGAACGGTATTGTGAAACATGAACATCCTGTAGAGGTGGTCTTCCATAGAAGCAAATATCCAATCCATGATGACACAGTTGTCAATGAACCATTGTCGGTAGGCCGGATCAGTATTAGTAGGGCGAAACTCCAATCCTAACAACCACTCACTCTTGCCATGGCCCCCAAGATATAAGCGAAGGGACTGTAACTAGGCATGAAAGTTGTCGCCATTCAGAAAAATGCTGGTGACCTTCTGAACAGGAGTAGTTTGAGCCAGAGATAAATCAAGGTATGGAAGGTTCAAAGAAGAAGAGGTGGATTTATTGTCCTTGGTAGGCATATCACCGTCCTTGGTAGCCATTGTAAAGAAGAGGAATAGGCTGCAAAAGTATCAACGCGGAAAAGCAAAGAAAGTCGACGAAAGCCTACGGAGTCACCGGAAGGCACCAAGAAAGTCGCCGAAAGCCTCCAGAGTCATAAGCAAAAATTGTCACAAGTCGTCGGAAGGCACCGGGAAAGTTGTCAGAGTCACCAGGAAAATGGCCGGGAAAACTGCTGAAGTCATCGGAAAAGCCGTCGAAGGCACCAAAAAAATAGTAGATTTGAGTTTTCTGATGTACAAGATCCACTAAAAGTGGCAAGTACAGAGCATACGACTCAACCTACTACTAATAAAGCTTTATGATGCACAAGTTCCACACACGTGGCGAGTGCAGAGCATATGACTCAATTGAGAATTCAGACCTTAAACAAGGAACCCAACCTTGCTCTCATACCAAGAAGAAAGTAAAAGAGAGAGAACTATACAAGAGGAAGTGAATATCACTTGGTGTACTTAGCTTACCACTTTGAGATGTATATATAGCTATACAAGAGAGTGAAGTTATCCCAATATTCCGATGTGGGACTAAAAACTATACACTATGTTCAATAAAAATCAATACCAATAACTTGTTGCAGATCAGGAGATCTTTGAAGGCTTTTTCTTTAGATGTTTGTGTGCTCTGGTATAAGAATTCTGAGGCAGCAACTCATTTTTTTGCATTGTGATTTTTTTTGGAGGATTTGGAACAAGTAATTTGTGTTCTGGGTGAGAGTTGGGTTTGTCCTATATTGGTGGAGGAATTGTTAGGTACTCCGTTTGTTGGTTTTGGAAGGAGGAAAGATAGGGCAGCATTATGGAAATATGGTGTGTTTGTAGTATTGTGGGGATTATGGCTGGAGCGTAATGCATGAATCTTTTTGGGAAAAATTTTGAATTCACTGCTGGTTTGAGAAAAAATTCATTATATGGCCTCTTTGTGGTATTTTCTTTATTATTTTTTGAAAGATTATTTGTTTATTAATTTATTTTGTTACAATTATCACTAAAAAGTTGTGGAGCACACATATGATGCATGCCCATGACTAGTACAAAAGTAAAGGAGATATTCAAAATTGTAATAACTATTGTGGAATTAAACTTATGCATCATACAATATGAAGCTATAGGAAAGGGTAGTTGAACAAAGATTAAGGTTAGAAATAAGGGTATTAGAAAATCAATTTGGTTTTATGATTGGGAGACCAATTATAGAAGCTATATATCTTTTAAGAAGATCAATAGAACAGTTCAAGGAAAAGAATATGGACTTGTATATGTTTTTTATCTACTTAGAGAAAGCCTATGTAGGGTACCTAGGGAAGTCCTATAGTGGGTTTTAGAGAAAATGGGAGTGCTTATACTGATGTCATTTAAGATATGTATGATAGAGTAATGACAAGTGTTAAGACTGCAGATGGAGAGTCTGAGGAATTTCTAATCACATTAAATGTACATCAAGGACCTACTTTGAGTCCTTATCTATTTGCGCTATTGATGCATGAACTTACTAGGAGTATCCAAAATGAGGTTCCATGGTATATGTTAGTAGATGATATTTTCTTGATTGATGAAACTAGTGGTGGAGTAGAATCTAAGTTATAATTATGGAGAGAAGCTTTAGAATCTAGGGGTTTTAGGATAAATAGAAATAAGACATATATGAAATATAATTTTAGTGGTAAGAGGAATATTGGAGGAGAGATTGAACTTCGTGATCAAGAAATTAATAGCATTACTAGATTTTGATACCTTGAATGTAATATGCAAGTTGAAAGAGAAATCGAAGATGTTATATAGAGTTAGAGTAAGGTGGCTAAAATGGAGATGTAGATGATATTTTCTTGATTGATGAAACTAGAAGTGAAGTAGAATATAAGTATGGAGAGAAGCTTTATAATCTAGAGGTTTTAGGATAAATAGAAATAAGACATATATGAAATGTAATCTCAATGGGATAAGAGGAATATTGGAGGAAAGATTAAACTTGATGATCAAGAAATTAATAGCATTACTATTTTTTTATACCTTGGATGTAGTATGCAAGCTAAAAGCGAAATTGAAGAAGGTGTTATGCATAGAGTTAGAGAAAGGTGGATAAAATGGAGAAATGTTTAAGGCATGTTTTGTGATCATAGAATACCTTTAAAATTTAGAGTAAAGTTTTACTAAAAAGCTATAAGACCAGCTACGTTATGAGGACCACAATGTTTGGCAACCAAGAAACAATATATCCAAGTAAAAGTTTCTAAAATAAGCATGCTATGGTGTATGAGTGGTATAACGTTAAAAGATAAATTAAAGAATGAACATATTCGCAATAAGTTTCGCATATCACCGATAGAAGACAAAATAAGGGAAGGGTGGCTCAGATGGTTTGGCGTTTGTAACATAAGCCAAATAGTACACTAGTAAGGAGTGAGCTAGTTACCCTTAGTGGCAGTAGAAAGGTAGGGAGTAAGGTTAGACCTAAAATAACTTGGAATGAGATAGTAAATATGTAACAACTTTTAAATGGTCAGAGGAAATTGCCCACGATCGCGTAAAATTAGCGGAAAAGGACTCATGCAGCTGACCCCATGTAGTGTGACTTATAACTTGGTTTGTTGTTGTTGTATTCTCATTGGCTATGAAAAAATGGTTTAAAGGGTTCAAATTGGAGATAAGAAATGGTGATGGGAAAGAACAGTGTTTGACAAGGGATCCGTAGTAAATGATAGGGAGGATGAATGAGGTAGCAAGGCGAGCGGATGAGGGTTGCGGGTGGAGTTCACTAGGTTGCAAGAGCAACAACTGAAGTGCCTTTAGGTGTATAGCAAGAACAAGAACAATCAGATGAGCATAATGTAATAATAGATAGATGGAGACATGTCACACAAGCACCTAAAAGATGTGGCTTTGAGGATATGATTTTTTCTTTGCCTCTCCGTGTCCCCATCTGGATGCAGATGGATGGAAGAGGTGGACACTGGAGTCTTTAAATAAAATCAAATATGGGAACTGGTGGAACTTCCTAGAGAAATGTGTTACGGTGTAATTGGATATTTAGAAGGAAAGATGAGGCTTCAGATGGAGGAGTTATTGTTCTAGGCCAATCTAGTGGCAGAGCGGTGCTCTCAAAGGGAATGGTTAACTATGATCGGTGTTTTCTCAAGTTGTTTTGACATACTTGAGCATGCTAGCTCAAATTTGGCATGGAATTAGAGCAAGATGTTAAAACAGTTTTCTTCATTGACTTATAGCAGTAGATTTATAGTGACGAGCTCAAGGATTTTAAAGAGCTTAGGAAGAATTATGTTTGCAGGTTTGAGAAAGTAACTGTATGGTTTGAAATAGTCACCAATGTAGTGGTACGCACACTTCAACTTGTGCATGATGAGAATCAAATTTTTATGTTGTTTGACTGCTGTGTTTACTTCAGAGTTATGTTTGATGGTTCATTTATTTTGTTATTATATGCGGATGACTTCATCGATGCAAAAGAAGTGGGTGAATTTGATCAGCTTAGGTCTATCGAGCAAGGAGGATATCTGTAATTTACTCTCACATTTACTTGGGAATTAATTGGATCTATCATGCTAGGGAAAAGCAAATTGTAGTGAGGTATCACTAGATATGAAGATTCATCTTGTTAAGGCGGGATATCAGGGTTTCTGTGGAGAATTTTTTGCACTACTGAGAACTTGCTAGGTCGGTAGTTGTTCAAATTGGGGATTTATGGTTTCACGTGAGCATGTGGAGGTACATCCAGGTTGCAAGTTGTTGAATTGGAGGTACATGTTAGAAATCCTCCTAGGGGTTGAATATTCACCTAAGTGGAGATTGAGTTCAGGCTCATATTCTAAGGGTGTTCTGCTTGAAGTCCAAAGATGAGAAGGCTTTGCATATGGAGGGACTGAGGCTTGGGTATTGTATTGTATTTTGACTTACGACGTAGTGTTCGTGTTGACGTATAACTGTATGGGGGTATTTTGGGGCTATATTTATTATATTGTACATGATAAATATAGTTTTCATGTGGAGCTATATTTATACATTGTAGTTGAAGCTTAAAACCTTAAAACAATTTTGTCCTGCAATATAGTAGAGATTTTGCAGGGGCTCTACGAATGCAGGCACATTGCCATGTAAATTCTATTTCTATTGTATTCTCCCTTTTCTTTTCTATTTCTCAATTGTTGTGTGCTTGTATGCGTATTCCTACTGATTTTTTTTTCCACAACATAAAGTTTTATTTTATTTCTCCCCTATAAAGGGGCCTACAAATTCTAATAGTTTTGTTTTTCAAGAATTAGTTTGATTCAATGAGTTTTGTCTTTGTTATTTTCAGTTGACTTACATATAACATCAAAGTCTTCCATTTAAGTTTAGACTATATTATTCTGTGGCCTAAGGTTTGTGTTAATGGATAGGTTGCTCCAAATGTGAAGGCCATTCATTCATCTAAAGCTGTAGGTGAGCCTCCATTCTTTCTGGCTTCTGCAGTCTTCTTTGCCATCAAAGACGCAATTATAGCTGCAAGAGCAGAGGAGGGGTTCAACGATTGGTTCCCTCTTGATAGCCCGGCAACTCCTGAACGGATCCGAATGGCTTGTATCGATCAATTTACCATGCCATTTGTTGGTTCTCATTTCCGCCCCAAGTTGAGTGTTTAACGCACTTGTAGCTGTTATTTCATCTGTAATTATCTTGTTATTTCATTCCATTATCATTGTTGCCAATTGTTCATTCTGTATTAGCAACTGCTGTAAAAAGTTGTAATCTCGTATCTCACAAATAGGGGGAGAACATTTGTAACAAATTGTAGATAAAAAATAAAGAAATATGCTTCTCCAGAAAATTTGTAGGGGAAATTTTTTCTCGATATTAGGGCTACTAGGGTCGGGCCTATGCTGGTACAAGCCCTAAGTTGATCTCAAATCCAATTGAGATTGGTTAATAGCTTTGATTTGGTGCGCAGGGGACTAAAGTTTAGAGTTATATTTTGGCTTGTAATTTCTATTCATTTGTTTTTGTTACAAGAATTTGTTGATTTTATTTAAGAACTTTTATTACTGTGTTTCGAAAAAGGGGAACAGGGAAGAAAATATAGGGAAACATGGGTGAAAATTCTTTTTCTCCAATTGATATAGTGCAAAACAAATAAAAGAAATAAAATGGAAGGAAAATAATTCTCCCTTGATCTTGCTGAAAGTGGGAGAAAGGAAATGACAGCTACTCAAATTGGGCAATCAATTACATTCTCGGGCACTTCTCTATTGTTCATCCTATTGAAACGATCTTTTTCTTTTCTTTCCCTTCAATTGATTTAGTGCAAAACAAATAAAAGAAAGAAAAGGGAAGGAAAATAATTCTCCCTTCCAAAATTGATCTTGCTGAAAGTGGAGAATGGGAAAATGACAGCTACTCAAATTGGGCAATCAAGAACTTTCTCGTCGCACTTTTCTATTGTTCATGGATTTTTTTCTTTTCTTTCCCATTATAGTTGTTTTTCCTTTCCATCCATTTTTCATTTACCAACCATAGCTCTCGAGAAATAAGTATTTATGCCAGGCAGAGATTTGTCAACCACAACCCCCTCTCCCACGCACCACCAAAAGGCAAAAAAAAAAAAAAAAATTGAAAGAGGAGGGGATTGGTGGGGAAAGATCTGGTTGGGTTTTCAACACAAATACCAGCTAACCTAGGTTTGGCATTATTTTTGTCAATTCAATTCTGAACCTAAACTATGGAAATTCATCTCAAGATGGCCCCATGTACGGCTGGTTTGGCATTCAACCTGTCTAGAAGGTACACAATCTTTGATTGCTTAAACCCTACTAGAATCCAATCCCAATCCTATGCAAGAAATTAAAAAAATTGACTGAGTCTTAACCTCCATCCCCTTGTCTTCCCCAACACATTAGCCAAAGATGTTGAGCTTGTATTACTGTTTCTGGACCAAACCCATTTTGGGAGGACACGAACACATCGTCTAGTTCATTTGTCCACTCATTTTAGGAGGACTCAAGTACCTCCTCATGTTCATTTGCCCAATCCTTGAATCTTACTAGTTTGATCTTTTGACTTGGCCTTAGTTGCACATTTGGAACGTAAGGGGACATTCAAACTTTTATTTCAATATATATATATATATATATATATATATATATATATATATATATATATATATATTTCAGTTCATTTAACACAAGATTAGTGTTACATCTCCCATATTCCACATTGGAGGTTCAGGGTTTGGTTTTCAATATTGGTAGATGTTGCGGGATAAAATGTTGATGGATCTCCGACGAGCCTTTCGATCTCGATCGCCTGAAAAAGAAGAAAGTGAAAGTGGCTTGGAGGACTCGGGGTGTATCCCGGGAGATCACTCCGATGCTTAAGTAAGGGATTGCTCTAAAGAGGTTGTACACAACAGTAAAGATGAGTTTAGAATGAAATACCTTAACCACTTCTCCGAGTTCCTATTTATAGTGAAAGAGTTTGACTTGAGGGTAATTCACCTTTTATGGGCGAATTATGGTGCAAGCGTGAATCGCTTCGATTATTGTCCTATTGGCGTGGATCACTCTGACCATTATAAGATTGACACCAATTGCTAGCCAATTGACTTTGGTGGTGATCCTTGGGCATTGATCCCCCATTGATTCATGGTGGTTGATACATTTGGGTACATCAGTAGAGAATTAGAGTTGGAGGGATTAGGGGTGGCGTGGGTTATGCATGTCCTTTTGGAGGGCAATTACCTCACAAATTGAGAATTGGGATTGTGGGAATGCTTCCATTCTAATAAAATTGTCAGGGATGATAAAGTCTCTGCATTGAATTTAGAAGCTAGAATTCAAGTTTTTGGTTTGAAATTTTGTAAAATTTTATAAAATTTAAGACAATTTTGCATTAACTTTTTTCCAAATTCTTACAATTTTATCTACACAAATTGAAATTTATGAACATTAAAGTAAAGGTTTTGACTTTCTTTCAAAATAAAGAATATTTTTTAAATCACTAGTTTTTTCTAATTTTAAAACAATTATACTTTTCTAGAGTAACCTTTTCTTTTCAAAGGTTAAATGACATTTTATAAGGCCATATTAGTAACATTGTATTATAATTTTGAAATATGATAACATGTTTGCAATATCATATCAAATTTTATATTATAAAATATAAAACAATAGCGTGGAATTATAATATTTTAATAAATATCTTCTTATATATTATGAAAATATGAGTAGTCTTCGTGTGTTAATACAAAGAAATCACGGGAATTTTAATAATATTATTAAAATCTCTTAAAAAAGAAAGGACTAAAACACATATGTGTGTGTATTGTATACATTCCTTAGAAAGAAATCACAATGTAAACTAGAAAAGAAAAGTAGAACGCATACAATTTTTTTCTCCCTGCCATAATTAATCTCTTCAAATTGGGAGAAAAATAAATAGAAAAAGACATAATTTGAATAGAGTATCTACGACTTTTCTTCATTTTTTTTTTTTGACTCTACAAATTAAGAGGAAATATCCCTTTCCTTTTGTTGCTATATCTCTTTTTCTTTTAATTTGAAGAGAAAAACTTATAGGATGGATTAAGATTAAAAATGAAACACTGGTAAATTTTGGGGGGATGGTGTTAGAGGTTCAATCCAAATTCCACCTAATCCTCACAATTTTATATCCCCAAAATCTGGTGTTACCATTTGAAAGTACACTTCAAAATTTTGACACATAATCTGTTGAAATTCTAATATTTACATCAAGATTTTAGCAAAAATCTAATAATTTTGTAATTTTCATATTGGGTAGAATCTTATACATCGAGATTTTAATGACATTGCTTTTCAATTAGTACTACGTTCATAACTTTTTTCCCGTTCATAAGCTTTCATAACTTTCTTAAATCAACATTAAGTGAATAATTAACCTCAAACATCCAAAGTGCTATCTGTTTCTCTGAATAGACAAAAATTATTTCAATTATGAGGTTGATCTACTAAGGAACATTCCAAAGATTTAGAACAGATCTTCAATTAACGAAAAAAAAAAAAGACGATTGAAAAAGGGTATGAAGTCGAAGATGATCTACTTCCAATTGTGTAACAAGAATGCATGACGGCAGCCTTAAGGGAAGGCGGTAGGTGGCCACAGTAAGCAGCTTGTCCGATTGTGCATGCAAACTAAAAGTTTCAATCGTTGTGACCCGGGCACGGCATTAGAGCGAGCACGTGAGCGCCCCGAAGTACACAAAATACCGGCTGGTACAAAGCAGGTCAGGAAGCTTGACATGACAGAAGTTCGAGCCGAATCAGACTCACAGATAGTGGGGCGATTGGTAGTTCGAGCGATCTTCAATTAACGGAGAAAAAAAAAGCTACAAACAAGCAAACAAACAAAATTATTTGAAGTTTTATGACATTATACATGTCGTTTGATTTTTTTGCCTTTCGGTTGAAATTTTAAGACAAGAAAAGTACCCTTTGTTTTGGCACGATCATAAAAATGGTATTTGGTATGAGAATATGATATCTGAATCATTCGTAAAACACAGAAACATGCACTGCACCCATTCTTAATGAGGGCATTAGGCCCCTTCTGAACCCCAAAATCTAATAAGAACTGAAATGATAAACTAGTATTTCATTGAATGTTTCTAATCAATCACCTTAGCTTTACTGGCACGTTAACTTTCTACATATGTCATGTTCAATTGAAAAGTCAAGATTAAACTACACTGGCACTGTTTGATACTTTATGAACTCAAAATTTCTCATAAGCAACTGTGAAGATCCGGTGGCAATTTCAGCCGACATGAGTTTGTATCTTGCGTGTAGGTTCAAATTTTTTTCTTTTACAGTGAAATTCCATTGCATTGATCTTCGTTAGCTAGAGCAGTAGAAGAAATTTTCACATCATCAACAGGATAAATGCAACTTGGGAAGCAAAGCAGCTCCCTAGCCAATAATATAATACCTGCACTGGATTGGCATGTGGGCTTGACTTTATAATTTTTTATATATGGCTTTGGTTGGACTGAGCTCAACCGACTATGATGTACCAACTATTGTCTGGCCAGTAAATTGACTTTCTAATACATAGCCTAAAAAAACAAGGCTTAATAGAAAATTTCCAAGGCTACCTACCCATAATGTACCTTCCCTTCACCTGATCGAAAACAGAAATGTTCTTCCTCAATTCATCATGACCATTTCAAATTTTTTATACCTGCATATCCAGAGAGAGAGATGTGATCCCAATGTGCAATTATATATTAAAGATATTAGTAAAATGGGAGACTTTAACGTACTGCTGGAATTGTAGTAGTTACGCCAGAAGCTTCCGTCATTCTTAAAAAAATGCTTTGCAGATTGCAGGGATCACTATATAAATGAAGTCCTTCCCTTGTTGGGTATTCACAATTAGTTGTTATCTGAGCTATACGAGTCATTCCACAGCAGTGTTCTCCAGCAGCTGAGAAAACCTTCTGGCAACCAGTTTGAGTTGCCGGAAATGGCCAAGTATGGGCCTCACCTGGTTTTTGCCTTGGCAATATGCTTTATGGCCAGATATGTAGCTGCTGACGACTATAAACCTTCATCTCCACCACCACCTCCTGACGAGTCTTACGCGCCAGCACCATACTACTACAAGTCTCCTCCACCTCCTCCTTACTACTATAAGTCCCCTCCGCCACCATCCCCATCTCCACCACCTCCATACTATTACAAGTCTCCACCACCCCCATCACCTTCACCTCCTCCCCCATATTACTATAAATCACCGCCCCCACCATCTCCATCACCCCCACCCCCTTACTACTACAAGTCCCCACCACCACCATCTCCATCACCTCCTCCTCCATATTACTATAAATCACCGCCTCCACCATCTCCATCACCCCCACCCCCTTACTACTACAAGTCCCCACCACCACCATCTCCGTCACCACCTCCTCCATACTACTACAAATCCCCACCACCACCCTCTCCCTCACCACCACCACCATACTATTATAAATCACCACCTCCGCCTTCACCATCACCTCCTCCACCCTACTACTACAAGTCACCACCACCTCCTTCTCCTTCGCCTCCCCCACCTTATTACTACAAGTCTCCACCACCTCCATCTCCTGCACCCCCACCTCATGATTAGTATAAATCCCCTCCCCCACCATCACCTTCTCCCCCACCTCCATACTATTACAAGTCACTGCCTCCGCTTTCTCCATCAACTCTTCCACCATACTACTACAAATCTCCTCCCCCACCATCACCATCACCTCCCCCTCCTTACTACTACAAATCCCCACCACCCCCATCACCATCACCACCCTACTACTACAAATCACCACCTCCTCCTCCATACTATTAAAGATCAATGCCACAGCCAGCTTTGCATTCACATCTGTGTCTACACCATTATAGCCCTCCACCTCCCAGTGTTTTGTAAACCAAAAACTATTTCTATTTAGCTCTCATAGGCCAATAAGAATAAATTTTAATCACAAGAAAGACGGCTAGCAGTTCAGCTAGAAGGGTGCTCGAGATGGCAAGATGCTTTGCAATTGGCTAGCCGTTGTGGAAATTTGATTCTATTCTCATGTGTTTGTATGCATAAAATTGTTTGTTTTTTTTCAGTGGATTGTATTTGTTTACTTGGCCTTTTATTGTATGTTGCAATATTTTGAAATAAGAAGATTTAGAATTGAAAAGTTCAATTGCTGCTCTATTAGTTATTGAGACCTCTCTTGCCACATACTCAACAAAGGCAATTAGCATTAACACATTAAAAAAACTAGGTCAAATATTAAAATCAAAGAAATTTAGAGAATGAGGGGTGGGGTGGGGGGGGGGGAGGGGAGGGGGAACAAGAAATGAACCATCTCCGATTTATATCCTCTCATTGATTCAGAAAATTAAACAAGAGATGAACCTTCTTTGATTGATTTAAATACTCGTGGGTTTGGGATTTAACTCTGCAAGAGGGAGGGAATGAGTTCATAGTCCAGCTCTCCAAAGTAGTTAGATTTAAGTAACGGCAAGAAAACAAACTTGGGTTCAAAGTCCACTTGCGGATTTCAACATTGCCTTCACCTCTTACATAGTCCTTACCCGCACTTATAGTACCCCAAAAAAAAAAAAGAAAAAAAAGAATGAAAGACAGAAAAGAAAACAATTTTCAAGCCCCCCACCCATCCTGAAATAGCCTAACCTTATTTGGCACATACCATGCATAAGCATCATATTTCACTTTATTTGTCCTTTTCGTCAATTATTCTTGTCTAGATAGAAATCAAGAAGGGCAAAGGGGATAGTCACCCACCCATCTAATTCGCAAATATGGGCAACTTAATTGGAGATACGACATTAATTAATAGTCCTAGAAGGGTTTTAAAATTTCTAAGCCTATATAAGCAGTTTCTTTACCGATTTTGCACTATCATTGAACACCATTAAACAAGCTTTCGGACATAGTAAACAGGACATTTTTTGTGACAACAGACCATTGAGTACCATTGGGAAGTCGATAAATTTTTACCTTTAACAAGCTTTTCAGACATAGCAACTGTTCCAAATTCGCAAGCCCATCAATTTTGCACTGGTACTTAATTGATCTTCTACAATTACACCAACCTCCAAAAGACTCCCTCTCTTTCATAAGTTGTGATTGTTGATTCTGTATAAATGATCACGAGCTATGGAGAGGATAGGTATCCCATTAAAAAAAAAAAAGTTCAACAATATTTTTAAAACAGTTATTGTAGTAAATAGAAGTATTGGATTTTCCTATGTAAACTTAAGATGAACACAAGCTAGGACAATCCTAGCTTTTCAATTGTGTTGGAGATGAAAAATTTTTTCCCTTTGCACATTTGATTATGTTTATTTAGATATTTATGCACATTGTATTCCAAGTCCCAACTACATGAAATTAGGTGTAAGTGTTTATTTTTTCTTAATTGTTTTGAAAGCCATGATATGATCAGAGAGCTGGATACTAGGCCTTAACGAGTAATTTTTTATTTTAATTTCTTTAAACTTAGAAATTTTTTAATTTATTTAATTTAAAATTTAGACCAAGTTCGATGACTGATGACCCACCTGTTGTACATCTTAATTTCAATACATAAATAGATTTAACTTCAGAATAGTTTTACACCTTCATCATATTATATAGAGATCACCAAGGCGGTCACATCTCAAACAGCTGCAATCCACAGTCCACCGATTGTCATCACACACTATTATGTTATTAATATTGGAAATATTTACATAGCAATCCATTTTTTAAAATAAAAAAAGTAACCACTTGAGGCATGACCCTCTCAATCCAGGAATATTATTGCCCCATTCATTTTTATTTTTTATTAAGTTTCACAAGCTGCTTACATCATGTCTTGCTTCTCTCCTCCACATCCATATCATGATTTTAAGGCTTGAAGTATATATTTTTAATATAGATCACATTGGAGCCAATAACAATAAAACAGCAAAAAATTAGGTTAGAATCATTTGAGTCTCTTATATTCTTAAAGCTTATTGTTATTATTATTAATCAAACAAAAGTTAAAGGTTAGATAACCATTGGAAGGAGAGAATGGATATTATTAATTTGATTTTTTTTTTCATTGATATTTTTAAATATATATTAATAATGTGAACTCTTCCTTAAGCAAGTACACACACACACACACATATATATTCTTGGAACAGATATGAATATATATAGTTTTTGTTCCTATAAAAGGTTTCATTGGCATAATGGTAAGTGGGAACAAGGTAGTTTTTACACCACCACTCTACTGGGCTCCTTCCCCAATATCACCCTGATTTCCTCCCTCTTACAACTCCCTTTCCCTTCCACAACCATATTCATCCCCAGCTCCTCCAATCACTATAAAATTGATGCCTCCACCATATTCCATCCCCCTCGCGCCACAATGTACTACAATTCTCCCCCACCTCCCATTTTCTGCTGACAAAATATTAGTTCTACTCAAATTACGCAAGCATACGACAAAGGACAGACCAAACCAGTTTAATCATTTCTTCTTACATGTCAATAGGGACATATAAAGGACAATCCCTCCCCCTCCCCCAAACATATCCACTTCTAAAACATCAATAAATATTTTTTTTCTACATAAACAAAGAAACATATCAGACTAAGAAATAGAATATATATATATATATATATATATATATATATATATATATATATCTTCTTTACATGAAAGCATAATCACTGTACCGATTTTATTGCGAACTTACTGTTGTATTTCCGAGCGTGGCCTAAGGTGGCGGTAATCCAACCCGGGAAGAATTGTGTAGGTTGAGGTTAGCGCTGTGTTAATTGACCCAATTATAAAGGTTGAAGTCAACCCTGTGCTAATTGACCTAATTGTTTAGGTGCCGCTCCACCTGTTAAGTGAGCCTATAGTGGTTATCCTTGTACTTGTAGTCAAGGCGAGCACGTAGGCAATTTGACCGAACCTCGATAACATATTGCGTGTACTGTTTATTTTTCGGCACTTTATTTTTATTGCACGTGTATGTTTATTTATTAATCGCATAAATTGATCCTAGGTTGTGTAACACTGTTGTTAAACCAATTGACCTAGGTGATAAATTTTAAATACCCAATTCATCCCCTATGACAACCGAAATAAAAAATGGAATTTAAATAAAAAAGGGAAAAGAAAACTTCCAGAGGACTCGTCGACGAATTCAGGAATTTCGTCGACGAATGACGTGGCTCGTCAACGAAATTCCCCGTCTAAAAATTGAAAAATCTGGATTTTAACTTCAATATTAAGCAAACTTTTTTTTCTCTCTCTCTCTCTCTCCCCTTCGGTTCTCTCTCTCTCTCTCTCATCATTTTTGGGTCAAAGTTATGCCGGATTGACAATCCGAAATCACTACGACGCTCTTAGGGAAGTTCTTTCCAAATCTGTCGGAGCGGATCGTTGGTGAAAGCAAGTTGAAAATCATCCCTGGGTTGAGGTAAGACTTTTTAAACCAAATTTGACTTTATGGTAGTTATAGGAAATGATGTATGCATGAAAATATTGAAGTTTAATACTGGGAGTTTTCAGTTTCAGGGTATTAATCAGGAAATCCTACGGGAGTTAGGCTAGGATTTTTAGGAGCTTTCTTAGTAGTCAGGTAAAGGAATAAATTAAAGCAGTCATTTTCCATACAAATTATTATTAATTATGAGTAAACCAATTTTCAAAAAAGCTTATGTTATATTGTTTATTACGAATCAAATGTACGATTGGAAAAATACTGCTATGATGATTAAAATGTATATATATGTATGAGATGCTAGAAAATCACGAGTTTAGAATATAAAGTACGACTTTAAACAGCACATGTGTGACATGAATATTATTTTATGTGAAATGTATCACGATATAAAAGATTTTATGAGTAAAGTATGTTATTAGGTATTATGAAAATATATGTTATGTTACGATGATTTTGACGAATGTATGATAATCGATTTATTTTCAGAATGTATATACCTAAAATGATTTCGGCACGAGATCGTATTTATGTTATCGGCATGAGGTCGTATTTATGTTATCGGCACGAGGCCGTATTTATGATATCGACTCGAGGCCGTATTTATGTATGATTTCGGCGCGAGGCCATATTTATGAAAATGATCGGCACGAGGCCACTATTATATCATGTATTATATGTTATCAAAACCCGGATGTTAGTTCAGTTCAATTTTAGGAGCTCGGTACCGTAACTATATGTAGATCAGATATCTACGTTCAGATTAGTGCTAACCATCCCATGAAGGGATGAGAGATGGATAGTCGATGTGACTTTTAGTAGAGTGTTGACGTCTACTTGGAAGTCCAGACCAGGATATAGCGGGCTCATCGTACTTACAGACATATTTGACTCGGCAGTGGTCAGCCAGCCATTGTCGGGTCCCACCTTCGAGCTGCACAACCTGTCATGGGGGATAATACATGACACCAGCTAGTTATTCATCCTGAGTATGTTTTCAGTATTATCAGTATAACAGATGTTTTATGTACGATACGACTTACTAGAAAATATGAAAGCATGTGATTATTCAGTATGATATGATGAACGTTTACAAAAATATGAAATGTACTGTATATGTATAATTGCATTAAATGTTCATGTTGCCACACAACTATATTTAGTTTATTTTCCCTTACTGAGAAGTGTTTCACCCCCGAATATTAAATTATTTTCAAGAAACCCAGAGGGACCGGCGGGTCAGGGCCACCGTTGAGTGGGTTTAGCTTCCCTACTAGAAGGGTAAGCGTTGAACTAGGGTCAGGAGATTTTTGTTGTACGATCCTAGTGTTATTTTGACTTTTTGGAAGATTGTAAATAAATACAGTATTTTGGGAATGTAAATAACTCTGGTATTATGTTTCATGGTTGAATGATTGAGATTTTATTTTACTGCTGCTGCTTAGGTTTCCGCTGTAATTGACAAGTGTCCTCATTACTCACGGGTTGGGGTTGACTTGTTCATTCATTATATTACATTGTATGTTAAGGAATTTAGGGTCGCTACACCCCCCCTCTTGGGATTGCACCAAAGCTAACAATGTTGTTACTGAATAGGACAAAATAGTAATAATGTTTTGATTTTTAAAATTTGATTTTAAGCTTTGCAAAAGGATAGGAATTAAATCAATTCATGGCAATATGCCAATATAAATTTGTAAATTTATTATATGAATCCTGATTTCTAACTGTTTCTCAAGCAAATAGAAAGTAAGCACATGACCAAACATTGAAACCCGATCATGTGAGCCTAAATGAAGGATGATACAGTGATTAGTATCATAGGTTCCGTCATCTGCATTAGATTATTGAACTTTACAAACTACATATTTATTCTATAATTAGGTGCATTTGATTTGTCTCTTCCATTCATGGCTTTGATTTTCCTGTAAGAAAATTTTGAAATATATATCTTATATTCGCTGGGTTTTGCTTTAGATTGGGTGAATGTTAATCTAATTTGGTGTTGCTTTATTGTTTGCAAGCACGTGTCCTTTAGTGATCAGAAAACTTTCATTTAGTTGACTAATATTTGGTTTCTTTGTTTTATTTGCTTAGATTGATTTATAACATGGCAACAATAAGGGACAATTCAGTTGTTGGAAAACACCACAACTGGGCAGTCCCTAAAGCTTTTGGAGTAAACAAGGCAGGCAGTGAAATTGTTTACATAACAGGTACTTACATGACTTGTGTGGTCTACTTCAAGTGCACACCAAACCCCCTCCCCTCCCAAAAAAAGAAAAGAAAAGGCACACAATTGTTGGGGTTGAATCCTAGAGCAACAATCACACACGAAGAAAATAAACATCCACAATGGAATACCAAAAATTATGTGGCTCGGTCAAATCGACCTACGTACACGGAGTACACACCACTTCACTATACTGGGAGAATATTACAAGAAGGAGCCACACTACTCAACTCTCTCTGTCTCTGTCTCTGTCTCTCTCTCTCTCTCTCTCTCTCTCTCTCTCTCTCTCTCTCTCTCTCTCTCTCTCTCTCTCTCTTACCACAACTCTCTGCTCTGCACACACACTCTCTGCGCACAACACAACACACTTCTCTCACAGCAATCAACACGCACAACAATCTGCACAACTCCACACACACACACACACAACGGGGAGTAAAATTCAAAGGAGGTGGCTGCAGATTTCAGCATAGTCTGCAGAAGTTGGTGGCTGCCGGCCTCCAATGTCAAAGATAATGGCTGGGCTGCTGCGGCTGTTGGCGACTCCACACCTCTAATCTCAACAATCTCCCACTTGGAGATGGACAACCAGTGTATAGACAAATTATGTGCTCATATTTGTCTTTGAACATGAAGATCAACTGAAATTGAGCACAACTTTAGCTTTTCTGTAGTCACCACCTTCGTTAACAAGTCAGCTGGATTTCTGCTACCTTGAATCTTTTCAAGTGTCAATACTCCATCCTCTAATAGAGATCTGATGAAGTGATAACACAGTCCAATATGTTTGGTTCTGGAATGAAATGCAAAGTTCTTTACTAGATGTATCGCACTCTGAATGTCGTTGTATAAAACATTCCTCTCGTTCTTTAATCCAAGTTCCGTCAACAAACCCTAAAGCCAAATCATTTGTTTGTTGGCTTCTGTCACTGCTACGTACTCAACTTCTATAGTGGATAGGGCAACAATCTTCTATATCTGTGACATCCAACTAACAGTTGTTGTGCCAACTGTAAACACATATCCGGTGGTGCTTCTGCAGTGATCAACTTCACCAGCAAAATCAGCATCTACAAACCCTTTGACTTTCAAGTCTCCTTTTTCGAAACATAAGCACTTATCAACAGTGCCTCTGAAGTACCTGAAGGTACACTTCACTGCTTCCCAGCGAGTCTTCCCTGGATTAGACATGAATTTGCTGACTGCTCCCATTGCTTGGCCAATGTCCGATCTGGTACAAACCATGGCGTACATGAGACTTCCAATAGCTGAGGTGTAAGGTACCTTAGCCATGAAGTCCTTCTTTTCATTTGTCTGGGGAACCTGATCCTTGGAGAGGCGAAAGTGCACTGTCAAAGGTGTATTTACTACTTTGACGCTGCTCATGTTAAACCTCTGTAAAACACGGCTAATGTACTCCGACTGAGATAACTTCAATGTTCCCTGTCGCTTATCTCTAGAGATCCGCATCCCAAGTGTCTGCTTCGCTGAGCCTAAGTCCTTCATGTCAAACTCCGTTTGCTTCAATTTCTTAATCTCTTCTATATCTGGTCCTGTGATTAGCATGTCATCCATATATAATAGCAGAATGATATAGCTATACAGATACCTCTTGAAGTAGCAACAGTGGTCAGCATTGCACTTTAGAAAATCATTTTTGTGCATAAAGTCGTCAAATTCTGGTACCATTGTCTAGGAGCTTGTTTGAAACCGTACAAGCTCTTCTTCAACCTGCACACTAGATTCTCTTTACCTTTATCTAAGAATCCTTCTAGTTGATGCATGTAAATTTCTTCATCAAGATCACCGTGAAGAAACGTTGTCTTCACATCTAACTGCTCGAGATATAGGCCCTTTGAGACAACAATGCTCAAGACTAATCTGATGGTTGTCAGCTTCACAACTAGTGCAAAGATGTTAGTGTAGTCAATTTCTTCCTTCTGCTCAAAGTCTTTAACTACCAACCGAGCCTTGTACCTCCTGGAGCTGTCATGCTCCTATTTGATTATGTACACCCACTTGTTGTGAAGGGTCTTCTTACCTTTAGGCAACTCAGCTAGTTCCCACGTTCTGTTGGAGGTGAGGGACTTCATCTCGTCCTTCATCGCAAGCTCCCACTTGCTTGTATTTGCCACTTAACATGCTTCATCATAGCATTCGGGCTCTCCTCCATCTGTAAGAAGTAAATAATCTATATACCTTCTGTTTGGTATATGGGACCGAGTGGATCTCCTAAGCTTTAGAGCTGGAGTAGGAGGCGGTGGTGCGACCATCTGCTCCACTGGTTCCTCCGCCTGAGGATTCTCGGCATTCTACTGTTATGTCCTAACACATTCTGGGACATCATCCATATCTACATAGGTTGATTCTCTCTGAACTAGTTCGGTGGATTCTGTTGTGTGTCTGTCTTTGTACATCACCTTTTCGTTGAAAATCACGTCTCTGATTCTGATTAACTTCTTGTTTTCATCATCCCAAATGCGATACCCATATTCTTCTTTACCGTAACCGACAAAGATGTATTTCCGGGACTAAGGATCAAGCTTGTTCTTGACATGATCACTGATGTGTACATATGCAACACAACCAAAAACTTTCAAATGTGTAAGTCTCACCTCTTTTCCGCTCCATACCTCTTCTGGTATACGGTGGTCCAAAGGTACTGATGGACCCTTATTAATCAAGTATGCTGCTACGCCGACTGCTTCTACCCAGAACTGCAATGGTAAGTCTGACTGTATACGCATGCTTCTGGCTCTTTCAATCAACGTTCGGTTCATTTGCTCGGCTACGCTGTCGTGTTGAGGCGTACATGACACAGTTCTTTCCATCCTGATACCGTGCTCGTAACAGAATTTATTGAATCCGGTGTCTTCATACTCACCACCGTTGTCTGTTCTTAGCTTCTTGATTCTCAAACCGATTTCATTTTCAACCATAGCTTTCCATACCCTGAAAGAATCAAATACTTCCGACTTATACTTTAGAAAGTAAACAAATACCTTCCGAGAGTGATCGTCAATGAACGTGACGAAATAATTCCTTCCGCCTATGGATGAGACGGGCGTCGATCCCCACACATCTGAGTGGATTAGTTCTAGTTTCTTCTTCTTTGGGGCACGTGTCACGACCTGCTCATTTTCCACATTTTTTATATATAATAATATCAACGTTATACATTCCAGTTCAGCAGGTCACCATCCACCTGGACCCGTGGGTACTAAGGATAAATCATAACATACAGCAGAAGCCCTAGCAGCAAAAAACATATAATAATGTACATCTCAATACCATATATTACAATATGCTAGAGTTGCTACAGTCCACAGTATTTCCATATATACATCCTAAAATAAATTTAGGGACATTTCCCACAAAATCTAAATATCCCTACAAAAAGAAACTTACCCTTCAAAAAGGGCAAATATCCAGCACTAGGTCAGCGGGGCTTTTCCCGCTCTCCTATCAGGGGCTCCTGAAAAGTTTATAAGATTAAGGGGTGAGACACCTCTCAGTAAGGGAAATAAACTAATACTCGTATGTGACAATATGAGTATTCTGTGTTCGGCATATACCATACATATCATGTTCAATAACTGTTTATCAAATTTGGGAAAAGATACATAAATCAACACATGACAGAACATACTGCATTTTCATATCATATCTTATCTCATATCATAATAATAACATAAAAACAACCCTGGTAGGTTAGCTGGCTGTTGTCATGTATTACCCCCACATGACTGCGTTGTGTGGCCCAAAGGCGAGACCTGACAATGGTTGGCCGACCACTGCCAAGTCGAACAATAGTCTGTAAGTCCGATGGGTCTGCCAGACCTGGTCCGTACACTAGGGGCGATCACAGCACACTTCTTTAATAACCACATCGACCATCCAATCTCACACGATTCCATATAACAGCGTTAACACAAATATCATGATCACGAAAACCATGGACACATAGCAACGGTACCGTGCAAGTGCTAGCCTAAACCAAGCCAACCAGGTTCTGATATCATATTCATATACTAAAATCGTGATACATAGATATCTCATATCATTAATTATCAAATCAACCATATCGTTTTGCACACATACGTATATCATGAAAATCATCGACCCGTACGCCGGTATTACAAATTTTATCATAGCTCGGCCCGTACGCCGGCAAAGCATAGCACAGCTCGTATGCTGGCAAATCACATCCACATAGCACGGCCCGTACGCCAGAAAATCACAGTCACATAGCACGGCCCGTACGCCGGCAAATCACAGTCACATAGCACGGCCTGTACACTGGCAAATCACATAAAAATCTTGGCCTGTACTCCGGTTTTCCATGATAAAAATCCATATCATTTTCACATTTCCAGAAACAGTATCTCATACATTTTATACTCATGCCACACAACAGATTTTTCACATATTCAACGTACAATCATTTTCATAGTATTTCCAAATATAAATCATATATATAAATATATTTATTTTTCCTGAAATCAGATGCTATATATATATATATATATATATATATATATATATATATATACATGCATTTTCTCAAAACAAAACTAGCTTAGTTTATTCCCTTACTTGATTTCTGAAAAGCCCCTAAGAAAATCTTCCTCGCACCCGCAGGGTTCTCAACTCAACACCCTGAAAATGAAAACCTATAGTATTAAACTTTAGTATTTTTACGTGTATAACACTTTTTGTAACTACCATTAAGTCAAATTCGGCTTAAAAAGTCTTACCTCAACTTAGGGATGATTTCCAAAGTTCCCAATTCAATACTCTTGGAAATGAAAACTCTCAATGTTAAACTTCAATATTTCTACGTGTATAACACTTTTCTCAACTACCAAAAGTCCAAATATTGAGTAAAAAGTCTTATCCTGGATTTGGGATGGTTTCCACCTTACTTTCATCAACTATCCGCTCCGGTAGATTTGGAGAGAACTTCTCCAAGAGCGTCGTGGTGACTTCGGATTGTCAATCCGGCGAAGATCTGGCCCAAAATCAACGAAAAAGGGAGAGAGAACCAAAGAGGAGAGAGAGAGGATGAAGATAGCTTAATTAAGAAGTTAAAATCTGGATTTTTCATATTTATAGGACAGGGGATTTTGTCGACGAGCCCGTCCTTCATCGATGAACCCGTCCTTCGTCGATGAATCCTTCAGTGATTTCGTCGACGAAATTTAGTCCTTCGTCAAGGAAATTCAGTCAGCTCAAACCTCTCTCGGTATTTCTTCGTTTACGAGTCCCCTGTATTCGTTGACGAAGCCCTGCTGATCCCCTTTTTCCGTTATTCCTTCCAAAGTTCAATGTCGTCGACGGTCTCCTTTTGTTTCCAATCTCCATTTCTCTTCCTCTTTATTATTTAAATTTCATTTTTATTCAGGTCGTTACATCCTCCCCTCCTTAGAAAAATTTCGTCCTCGAAATTTATAGTTCCAGCAACTCATCATCCCTTAACCAGGAAAAAGGGTCTACTCATTTTATTACCTACCCTCACTTATGGCGAAAGAATACCGTGATTACATTCCAAGTCCTGGAAGATTACATGTACAAAAGAAAACTTCTCCCAAAACTAAAATACTACACTAATTAAACCATTACATGTATCTGCCAAAGAAAACTACTTAACCATTTACATTTTATCCACTTAGACCTCTTGAAATAAATGTGGATACCTCTGCTTCATCTGCTCCTCGGACTCCCAAGAAGCCTCTTCTACTGTGATAGCACACCATACCACTAGCTCGACACTCCCCCCAGTGCCTCCTACCACAAGTCTGACAGACTAGAGGACCCTACCCTGCCTGCACCTCGCGTCCTCCCGTCTACTGCCTCCATCCTCTGCCATGATTACCTCTCCTCCACTGACCCGGTCTATGACCCTGCTGGGAGCCGGTAGATGCAGATCTCCTCCTCTATCCCTGCTCCTCTGCATCAAAACGCTCACCAATCTCTGCCAAGGCTGCCCTATCGACTAACTCAGCAAAGTCCTGGATTCGTAGCACCACCACCTGCTTGAATATACTCCGCCTCAAGCCTATCTCAAACTGCCTCGCCTTCTTCACTTCGTCAGGAACAATATATGGGATGAAATGAGAGAGCTCGATAAAACGTGTTGCATACTGCTAGACGGATAGCTGTCCCTGCTTCAGACTCAGGAACTCTTCTACTTTAGCCTCCCTTACAGTAGCTGGAAAATATTTATCAAAGAACAGATCTTTAAACCGATCCCATGTCATGGCTATCGGAGTCACCCTCTGCTGCTCCAGCAGTCTCACTGCAATCCACCACCTCTTAGCCTCTCCTATCAGTCTATAGGTGGCAAAGAGGATCCTTTGTTCCTCAGTACACTGTAATACTGCTAAGACTTTCTTAGTCTCCTGCATCCAGTTCGCAAAGGCTACAGGATCAACTCCACCCGAGAATATCGGAGGATTCATCTTCGTAAACTTCTTTATGGTGCACCCATGGCCTGCAGATGGACCACTCTGCTCCCTCGAGCTCCTAGCGATCTCAGCCACAACCTGCTGAGCCACGCTACACAATACAGCGTCAGAGTCGGTCCCAGCTGCACCCGAAGGCCCTGCTCCATCACTGCCACTAGTATGGGCACTATTTCCCCCCGGATCCATCCTGGAAACAACAAATATGACTCATAAATCCTATCCTCTCCACTTATCTCAACATTTCTAACTCATTTCTAATCCTCAATCCTACATTCTAGGAACACGACCTGACAATAGCTTACTATGGTTTTCCTGAGATCATCACCCCAGGAAAAACACAGAAACTACTACGGAAGTCCTACTTCCAGACTGTAGAACAAAACCTCAAATCATTTCCTAAACTCTGGTATTGTTTCTGCTGTATTCTAAAGTCTACAAAACCTAGCAACTTAGGCTCTAATACCAAGCGTCACGACCTGCTCATTTTCCACATTTTTTTTTATATAATAATATCAACGTTTTACATTCCAGTTCAGCAGGTCACCATCCACCTGGACCCGTGGGTACTAAGGATAAATCATAACATACAGCAGAAGCCCTAGCAGCAAAAAACATACAATAATGTACATCTCAATACCATATATTACAATATGCCAGAGTTGCTACAGTCCACAGTATTTCCATATATACATCCTAAAATAAATTTAGGGACATTTCCCACAAAATCTAAATATCACTACAAAAAGAAACTTACCCTTCAAAAAGGGCAAATATCCAGCACTAGGTCAGCGGGGCTTTTCCCGCTCTCCTATCAGGGGCTCCTGAAAAGTTTATAAGATTAAGGGGTGAGACACCTCTCAGTAAGGAAAATAAACTAATACTAGTGTGTGACAATATGAGTATTCTATGTTAGGCATATATAATACATATCATGTTCAATAACTGTTTATCAAATTTGGGAAAAGATACATAAATCAACACATGACAGAACATACTGCATTTTCATATCATATCTTATCTCATATCATAATAATAACATAAAAACAACCCTGGTAGGTTAGCTGGCTGTTGTCATGTATTACCCCCACATGACTGCGTTGTGTGGCCCGAAGGCGAGACCTGACAATGGTTGGCCGACCACTGCCAAGTCAAACAGTAGTCTGTAAGTCCGATGGGTCTGCCAGACCTGGTCCATACACTAGGGGCAATCACAGCACACTTCTTTAATAACCACATCGACCATCCAATCTCACACCACTCCGTACAACGGCGTTAACACAAATATCATGATCACGAAGACCATAGACACATAGCAACGGTACCGTGCAAGTGCTAGCCTAAATCAAGCCAACCAGGTTCTAATATCATATTCATATACTAAAATCGTGATACATAGATATCTCATATCATTAATTATCAAATCAACCATATCGTTTTGCACACATACGTATATCATGAAAATCATCGACCCGTACGCCGGTATTACACATTTTATCATAGCTCGGCCCGTACGCCGGCAAAGCATAGCACAGCTCGTATGCTGGCAAATCACATCCACATAGCACGACCCGTATGCCGGCAAACATAGCACAGCCCGTACGCTGACAAATCACATCCACATAGCATGGCCCATACGCCAACAAATCACAGTCACATAGCACGGCCCGTACGTCGGCAAATCACAGTCACATAGCACGGCCCGTACGCCGCCAAATCACAGTCACATAGCACGGCCCGTACGCTAGCAAATCACATAAAAATCTTGGCCCGTACGCCAATTTTCCATCATAAAAATCCATATCATTTTCACATTTCCAAAAACAGTATCTCATACATTTTATACCCATGCCACACAACAGATTTTCTACATATTCAACGTACGATCATTTTCACAGTATTTCCAAATATAAATTATATATATAAATATATTTATTTTTC
This sequence comes from Malania oleifera, assembly GCF_029873635.1. NCBI lineage: Eukaryota > Viridiplantae > Streptophyta > Magnoliopsida > Santalales > Ximeniaceae > Malania > Malania oleifera. The sequence continues at coordinate 144,163,607 of NC_080418.1, forward strand.
TTGAAACCAGATGTTATATATATATATATATATATATATATATATATATATATATATACATGCATTTTCTCAAAACAAAACGAGCTTAATTTATTCCCTTACTTGATTCCTGAAAAGCCCTTAAGAAAATCTTCCCCGCACCCGCAGGGTTCTCAACTCAACACCCTGAAAATAAAAATCTCTAGTATTAAACTTTAGTATTTCTACGTGTATAACACTTCTTATAACTACCATTAAGTCAAATTCGGCTTAAAAAGTTTTACCTCAACTTAGGGAGGATTTCCAACGTTCCCAATTCAATACCCCTGGAAATGAAAACTCCCAATATTAAACTTCAATATTTCTACGTGTATAACACTTTTCTCAACTGCCAAAAGTCCAAATATTGAGTAAAAAGTTTTACCTTGGATTTGGGATGGTTTCCACCTTGCTTTCACCAACGATCCGCTCCGACAGATTTGGAGAGAACTTCTCTAGGAGTGTCGTGGTGACTTCGGATTGTCGATCCGGCAAAGATCTGGCCCAAAATCAATGAAAGAGGGAGAGAGAACCGAAGAGGAGAGAGAGAGAGGATGAAGATAGCTTAATTAAGAAGTTAAAATCCAGATTTTTCATATTTATAGGACAGGGGATTTCATCGATGAGCCCGTCCTTCATCGAAGAAATTCAGTCCTTCGTCGACGAAATTCAGTTGTCTCAAACCTCTCTCGGTATTTCTTCGTTGACGAGTCCCCTGTATTCGTCGATGAATTCTCTTAAGCCTTCGTCGACAAATTCTCTTAAGCCTTCGTCGACGAATCCCCTGTATTCGTCGACGAAGCCCTACTGATCCCCTTTTTCCGCTATTCCTTCCAAAGTTCAATGTCGTTGACGGACTCCTTCTATTTTCTGTCTAAATTTCTTTCCTCTTTATTATTTAAATTCCATTTTTGTTCGAGTCGTTAGAGCACGGGTGTTTGTCTGAAAAGTGACCCTCTTCTATTTCCCAAATATGCAATCCTTGCACATGTCAATCTGCACTGACTATAGAACACTCAATTTTCCCTTTGAGTACATCACCCTAAGTCCTTTTTCGCTCATATGACCGAGTTGTTGGTGCCAGATGTTGCTGTCGTCATTTCCTGCAGCAACTAAAATAGACATAGAGGTATTGGAGGTTAGATAAAGTGTTCCAGCTTTTCTTACCTTGCGCAATCGTTAGTACACCCTTTGAAACCTTCAATTCATCGCCAATGAATGTCGTCATGTATCCTTTATTTGCCAACTGACCAACTGAGATCAAATTCTTTCTCAGGTCTAAAATATATCTGACATCTTTCAGCTTCCATACTGACCCGTTTATATTGATCTTCACAACTCCCTTGCCAGTTATGTCGCAAGGTTAATCGTTGCCAAAGTACACTTTACTGAAATTACCTGGTGTGTACTCCTCTAGGCAATCTCTGCAGCAAGTGGCATGAAATGAGGCTCCAGAGTCTAAGACCCAAGACTCCTACTTGCTCTCCAGAGAGCATACAATGCATCTTTTTCTCTTGAGGAATAGGCGAGATTTTCTTCTGTCTTCACCTCAGATTCTTTTCTTGGACCTTTGCACTGGTTTCTAAAATGTCCGGCCTTTCCACAGTTCCAACACTCAATGTTCTTTGTGCCCTGGGAACCTCTGGGATTTCTGGATTTAGACCGCCTGGTCCTAGATCTGCCACGATTGTTAGATCGTCCATGCCCGCTTCCTTTTCCTCATCTTTCCACTTTCAAAGCTAAACTTGAAGTGGAGGCATTATTCAACTGCATTCTGATCTCTTCTGTCAAAATCATGTTGATAACCTCATCGTATTTCAGCTTTGATTTTCCTGCGGAGCTACTGATTGTAGTAACAATACCTTTCCAACTCTCAGGCAGCTGATTGAGAATCAGTAAGGCACGGATCTCACTGTCAAATGTAATTCCAACCGAGGCGAGTTGATCCAACAGCTCGTTGAAATTATTCAGGTGTTTTCTGACTTTCACCTACAAACATGCTCATGGTAAACAATCTTTTCATTAGATGTACTTTATTCGCAGCTGATGGCTACTCATACATATTAGATAGCGCATCCATAAGGGACTTGGCGGTTGTCAAGTGCTTGATGTTAAAGGTAACAGACTTTGCCAATGTTATTCTGATAGCTCCGAGAGCTTTTCGGTCAAGCAACTCCCACTCGCCTTCCTTCATGGATTTTAGCTTCTCCTTCAATTGTAAGTACAACTCCTTACCAAACAAGTAGTCTTCAATCTGCATTTTCCAGAAACCGAAGTTCGTGCCGTCAAACATCTCGATTTGAGAGCTCTTTTAGTTCGACATCTCGATTCACTGATTTAGAGATGGAATTAGCTCAAACAAACAGCACGGTTGGATCCGGAATGGCCGACAATCCTAGAAATGGGTTAAGTCATTCAAAAAATGGACCCAAAATAGCTTCGAAAAGCTCGATCAAACTCTCGGTCAAATCTGGTCAACTGTGGTCAACTATGAGGGAATATTCCTCTTAGACACGGAATATTCTTGACACCGTTAGTGATGCCGTTAACTGACGTGGCACTATGGAGCTCACCAACTGGCGAGTGCATGTGGACCCACTGTGGGTACCAATTGCTGATGTGGCATTGACGTGGCGTGGGCCCGGGATGATGTGACGCTAGCTCGGCTGCTGATGTGGAGGTGCCGCAGCTGCTGACTGGGCTGGTTATGTGGCGTTGACGTGGCGGCTAACTAGGCGCAGGTCCCGACTGACCTTGCACTGACGTGGACAGGCGACGTGGCACTGACGTCACAACGTCTTCCTTCAGCTAACTCGCCAGGCGTCCACCGGCGCGTAGCCGCGCTTGGATTGACCTACCAATGCTCTACCAGAGCGTGAAGGCGAGTGAAAACATCCCCCAGACGTTGGCGGTGCGTGCGGTTTCATTTGAGGTCGTTTGGAGCTCCAGTTGCCATCGTTAGCTTCGTCTCAACGAGAGGAATACGGTGGTGGCATCAAACTTGAATTTTGAGCTATTGGACAGAGGTTCAAATTTGGGAATTTTTCTTTGATCTGGCGATTTTACTCCAACCAAGCTCTGATACCAATTGTTGGGGTTGAATCCTAGAGCAACAATCACACACGAAGAAAATAAACATCCACAATTGGAACACCGAAAATTACGTGGTTCGACCGAATCGACCTACGTCCACGGAGCACACACCACTTCACTATACTGGGAGAATATTACAAGAAGGAGCCACACTGCTCAACTCTCTCGGTCTCTCTTTGTCTCTCACCACAACTCTCTGCTCTGCACACACACTCTCTGCGCACAATACAACAACACACTTCTCTCACAGCAATTAACACACACAACAATCTGCACAACTCCACACACACACACACACACACACAAACACACACACACACACACACACACACACACACACACACACACACACATATATATACACACAACGGGGAGTAAAATTCAAAAGAGGTGGCTACTGATTTCAGCATAGTCTGCAGAAGTTGGTGGCCGGCGGTCTCCAATGTCAAAGATAACGGCTGGGCTAGTGCTGCTATCGGCGATTCCACACCTCTAATCTCAACAACAACAACAACAACAACAACAACCCACCCAAAAAGAATTGGAAAATTCTAACAAGTCGTTTGGTTGAATGTGAGCTTGGAATCAATGCCAATGTTTGGTTTATTCCAAGAATCAATACAAGTGTTATGAATAACATCCTATTCCCAAGCATGTGATTCTCTAAACCAAAAGCCTAGTAAGGGCAATTTCGTTCATAGTAAGGTACCCCCTTTATCTTGCCCTTTTGAATAACTTTTTAAATTTTTAGTATCATTGCTTATGAAGCAAAGTTTTAGACAAAGGCGCAAGATAAGGAGTTTTAACCCTTATGAGGCAAGGCATGAGGAGTAAGCCTTTTGGGAATTTTATTTTTTAAATAAAGTATATAAATAAATTACATATATTTTTAAAAATAAAGAAAAAATTAAGAACATGAATACTACTTGTTGGCCATTCTAAGAATACTAACTTGAATTCATTCAGTTAGAACTTACAAAGTCCAAATTGTTGTAGTGCTATTAACTCCCAATTATTTTAGAAAGGTTGAGATTCAAAGTTTTAGAGATTGATCCATATTAGGACATTCCTCCCATGTAAACATGCAATAAAATTTTTCTAGCCAAATCAAACTTGAGATTCACACACCTGAAATGCATGGGACTCAAAAGGTGCAAAAATGTACCTTTTGTACAACCGTGTAAGCTTCAATATATAATGATTGGCCTTTTTGGATTCAATATTTAAAACTATGCCTCAAGGTGTTTCACGTGCCTCACCTTGAGCCAAGCGTGAAGATGAGCCTTTTGAAACGTTGCTATGAAGAATCATTGTTATGAGGGGAAAAAGAGTTGCTTACATTGATGTTCTCCTAATTGTTTGTTGATTTGGTTTAATTTTAGAAAATGAGCACGTTAACTTGAAATGGGATTTTGTGCACTTCAACTCTTATATTCTGAAAAAATTATTAGTATTTTTTAAGAAAAATATAATAATTTATGTCTTTTGCTAAATTTTGACAGGGCATATACGTAGCCCCCTTGATGGAGGACAGGTACAGCAATAGAACATAACTAAGCAAGAGAAAAAGATGGGAAGAATAAAGAAGATGGTAGGAGGAAGAAGAAGGAAGAACGTGTTGGGACATAAATCCCGCCCAAGATCAAATAAAACACACACAAATAACACACAAGATTTACGTGGTTCGGCCAATTTAGCCTACGCCCATGGGAGAGGAGTAATTTCACTATATATATATATATATATATATATATATATATATATATATATGGGTATACAGTGAAAGAAGAGGAGGATTATAACACACTCAACACACTCACTTTAATACACACTCACAATGCACTCACACTTATTGTGTCTTCACTCACTCTCCCTCACCTCTGTACAACGGAGAATTTTCTGTGTGTATTTTTCACACACCCGAGGCTTTTCTATGTATATATTCACCACAGAAAGCAACATACAATGAAGGAGGAGTACTACTTTTTATAGGCAGAGAGGAGGAGACATCGCAGCAAGTCTTCTGTAAAAACAAACGTCACCTCCTTGGAGTGTGTGCCAACCAGCAACCAAAGCAAGTCTTTTCCTTTTATTATTTATTTAAGTGGCGGCAGCAATCTGGCTTGACAACCATGTGCAACCTCACTCTCCTTTATTATATGAGGTGGCCCAACAAATCTCCCTCGCCCAACTCATGTAGAGAGTTCCACCAAACCTGTTGCGGTTCTACAAGCTTCGAGCTTTGACTTGGACATTGTCTTAGTCATCATGTCTGATGCATTGTCATCAGTATGAATCTTCTCTATACTCAACTGCTTTGACTCCAATGCTTCAAGAATCCAATGATATCGAATATTAATATGCTTCAACTTTGAATGAAAACTTGGATTCTTGCTGAGATGAATAGCATTTTGACTATCACAGTAGAGAACATACTTCTCATGCTTAAGGCCATGTTTCTCTAGGAACTTCTTCATCCATAGAAGCTTTTTGCTTGCTTCAGTGATGGCGATGTACTTTGCACCAGTAGTGGACAATACAACACATTTTTGTATCTTTGATTGCCATGACACTGCTCCCCCTGAAAATGTCCTCAGGCATCTCGAAATAGACTTTCTGGAATCAACGTCACCAGCCATATTTGCATCTTTGTAACCTTCCAACATAGGTTTGTCATGACCAAAACATAAATATAAATAAGAAGTACCTTTGAGATACCTTTGCCAGGATTAGAAAGAAACGACTGACTACTCCAACTGCATGAGTAATATCAGATCTTGTGCATACCATGGTGTACATCAAGCTACCCACAGCTGAAGAGTAAGGCACTTTCTTTATTTCTTCTTTGTCATTTTCACTTATAGGATATTACTTGGAAGTAAACTTGAAGTGTCCTACAAGTGGGCAACTGACTAGTTTTGCTTTGCTCATGTTAAATCTTTCTAGCACCTTCTCAATATACCTTTCTTGAGATAATCACAACTTTTTATTTTTCCTGTCACAAAAGATTTTCATTCCGAGAATCTGTTTTGTTGGACCCAAATCCTTCAATGCAAAGGATTTGCTTAGTTTTTTTTTTTTTTAACTTTCCTATCTTCTTAGTATTATGGCCAACAATAAGCATATCTATAACACCTTGGTCCCAACTTACGGCCCGGGTGTTACTGTAGTGATATCTGTGTACCTGATATACTTCTCAACAAATATATATGCAGCGGAAAACATAAACATCCATCAAACTATTACCAGAGTTCTAACTGACTGATAGATACATACAACTATTCCAACATCCATATACAATACTGTATGATACTCGACGCATCCTCAAGTCTTACAATATTTTACAAGTTCTGAAAACCTATAACATAACCTACAAAATCGAGCTCATGGAGACACTCACTCAAAAACAAATCGCTATCCTGCCCCAGTCCTTACTAATCTCAACCTCGATAAGGACCTGAAAAGACAGTTTGTATGATAGGGTGAGACACCTCTCAATAAGGGACGATTAAGCTAATAACAATGTGTGGCCAGCATGCTTTAAGTGTTTAACAAAAACATAAACATATATAATTATCGTTTCCATAATTGTAAAATACATAGCCCATTTTCATCATATGAACAACACCATAGTATATAACAACAATTACATAAATGTACATATATGCAGGATAAGACACGCCCTTAAACTCTATACCATGTATAAATCCCCACAATCAGGGTTGACCACCCCCACTGTCTCAATACAGCCTGGGTACATGATCAAGAGGCAAACTCACACTAAGATCGCCCCTACTGTCTCAATATAGCCTGGGTTCATATAGATCAAAAGTATGGTGCCCTCACTGGCAATGAATTCGTGCCTACACTATCAGTCCCCAGGGTTCCTAAAACATATCGTGCAATTTAAGCAATTTAAACACTTCTAAAATCATTTCACAAAACACATCATTACGTGAAATCCAGCCTGTAGCCGTCAAATAAACTTCTTGCATTTTCACTTTAGTTCCAATATTTCACAACATCAATACCTGCCACACAGTTTTCCACATTCGAAAACAACCGGGAAGTAAATATAAACAGTTAATATCACAGTACGAGTTTTAAACAACGAAAAAAACATTTCCAACCAGTAAAAAGGTCTGAAATGACAAGTACAATATTCTAAAAATATAACATTTGAATTTGACCGGTTGGTTTTGAAAATAAAGCCAATTTACCGAACTGGGGCCTAGAAACCCTAAAACCACCGTAACTTGATATCTGAAAGTTATTTCAACATTTCAATCGATTCATATTGAATAAATCACTATATTAACATAATCCCCTTACTTGTGTGTGAATTGGAGTCCGAAAAAACTCGGAACTCAAGCCCTAGCTTTCTGAACCCCAAACCTAAACGGTTCAAAACAACAACATGAAAACCCCGAAACCTAATACTCGAAGAACAACACTTTAGTATAATCTCGTATACTATAGATCTACCAGACCAAAAGCAAAAATCAACCCTTACCTCGATTTTTGGGAAAAACTTGAAAATCTTTGAAATGAAATTCTGATCTGTAGAACCTGCAAAGATTCCTTCCTCGATCCACATAGCGATGTCGGATTGTCGATTCAAGCAACACACGGCCCAGAAATCTTAGAAAGAGAGAGAGTGAAGTTCGTGTCTAGAGAGAGAGAGAGAGAGAGAGAGAGAGAGAGAGAGAGAGAGAGAGAGAATGAGAGTTTATAAAGAAAAACTTAAGTTAGCCTTTAAGTAATCAAAATAAATATCTCTTCCAAGATATCTATATATAAATATCTCAAAATATCTCTTCCAAAATATCTCTTTATTTATTTATTTATTTATTATACACACTTTTTATTTTATTTTTTAATCAGGTTACTACAATCTCCTCTCCTTATAAAATTTCATCCTCGAAATTTGCTAACTATTCCTATCACATCATCTGAACTCTAACTGCTCTGTCTCTAGGAGCCACCCACATAGCAACCCCGTCCCAAATTTATTACCGACCCTCACTTATACCATGGTTACATACAATAGTCTCAGAAGCTCACATTAAATATACAAACTCTCCTAGAGACAATCCATATACCTTTACCATAAGCAAAAAGGGATACACTCACATATCTACATTACCTGTCTAACTTTGAACATCTCTGAATAGTTGAGGATACTTCTGACATATCTCAGCCTCTAATTCCAAGAAGCCTCCTCAACCACGTGGTTGCGCCATAGCACCTTTACCAATGGTATCTCCTTGGTACATAGCTTCCATACCTTCTGATCCAAAATTTGAACCAGTACCTCACCGTAAGCTAGCGCTTTACTAATTTCTAAGGACTCATAACTGATCACGTACAACGGATCTAGCAAGTGCATCCTCAGCACCGACACATGAAACACATCATGCACCCTAGATAAGGTCAAGGGTAAGGCTACCTGATAAGCAACTGGACCTATCATCTCCAGAATCTTGAACAGCCCAATGTTTGGAGGACTCAACTTGCCCTTCCTCTCGAACCTCATCACTCCTTTCATAGGAGCAACCCTCAGAAATACCATATCTCCGATATCAAATTTCAGTTCCCGTCGGCGAGTATAGGCATAACTTTTCTGCCGACTCTGAGCTGATCTAATCCTTTCTCTGATAAGCTCGACCTTCGCAGAGGTCTGCTGAACCAACTCCGGTCCCAAAATCTGCCGCTCACCTACCTCATCCCAATACAATGAAGATCAGCACCAACGACCATACAAGGCCTCATATGGTGCCATCTCAATACTAGTCTGGTAGCTATTGTTATAAAAAAATTCTACGAGCGGTAGATACCGGATCCAACTGTTACTGAAATCCAACACGCATGCCCGCAACATATCCTCCAAAATCTGAATCGTCCTTTCAAACTGCCCATTCTTCTACGGATGAAACGTCGTACTGAACGTGAGTTGTGACCCCAAGGCATCCTGCAACCCCTTCCAGAACTGAGACATGAAACATGGGTCTCTATCTGAAATGATAGACACCAGGACGCCATGAAGTCGTACTACCTTGTGGACATACAACTCTACCATCCTATTCATAGAATAGCTGAATCTGATTGGAATGAAGTGTGTTGTCTTCGTCAGCTGATCCACCACCACCCAGATAGCATTATGTCTGTGCACCACTGAAGGAAACCCCGCAACAAAATCCATTGAGATGTGTTCCCACTTCCATTTGGGAATGTCAAGTGGTTGTAGTGGTCCTGCTGGTCTTTGACGCTCAGCCTTCACCTGCTGACATGTCATGCATTGCCCAACAAACCCAACCACTTCCCTCTTCATATTACTCCACCAGAACGATTCTCGCAGATCTTTATACATTTTCATGCTCCCTGGATGAACAGTATAGAGAGAGCGATGAGCCTCCTCCAGAATCATCCTTTTTATCTCTGCGTCGTTTGGTACACACAACCTAATGTGGAATCAGAGAACTCCATCCTCAGAGACATTAAAGTCTGAATGTGGTTCACTCTGCAGTTTCTCCACAATCTTTACCAACTCCGCGTCGTTCAACTGAGCAGCTTTGATTCATTCTCGTATGGTCGGCTGAACCAGCAACTTGGCAACGAAGGCCTGGGGATCCACGTCCACCAGCTCTACCCTCAATCTCTCTAGATCCATCCCGATTTGATGCTGCCCCACAATTACTGAAACTGACACCTCCACTGACTTCTGACTCAGCGCATCAGCTACCACATTAGCTTTTTTGGGGTGATAGCTAATGGTATAGTCGTAGTCTTTTATCAATTTGAGCCACCTACACTGCCTCATATTCAACTCCCTTCTGGGCGAAGAAGTATTTGAGACTCTTATGATCGGTAAAGATCTTGCACTTCTCACCATACAGATAGTGCCGCCAGATCTTTAGAGCAAACACAACTGCTACCAGCTCCAAATCATGTGTAGGGTAATTCTTCTCGTACTCCTTGAGCTGATGAGAAGCGTAGACAACCACTTTACCCTGTTGCATCAAAACACAACCTAGTCCCTTGAGGGACGCGTCACTGTAGATCACGAAGCCACCATCCCTTAATGGAATAGTCAACACTAGATTCGTGATCAAGCACTGCTTCAACTCTTGAAAACTATGCTCATAGTCTCCAGTCTATGCAAACCTACTACCCTTCCTGGTAAGCTGCGTCAAAGGGTCCGACAGCTTAGAAAAGCCCTCGACAAATTGACAATAATACCTGACCAGACCCAAGAAACTACGAACTTCATGCACATTTCTTGGTCTCACCGAATCAATTATCGCCTCAACTTTACCTGGGTCAACTAAAATCCCCTCCTTGGACACCACGTGCCCTAGAAATGCAACCTGCTCAAGCCATAATTTGCATTTCTTGAATTTAGCGAACAGTTCCTTCTCTTTAAGTATATGAAGGACTACTCTAAGACGAGCATCATGCTCTACTGGACTCTTCGAATACACCAAGATGTCATCAATGAATACCACCACGAATTTATCCAGGTACTCGTGAAACACCCTGTTCATCAAGTCCATAAATGTTGCAGGTGCATTCGTCAAACCAAACAGTATAACCAAAAACTCGTAATGGCCATACTCGGTTCCGAAAGCAGTCTTCGATACATCCTCTGCTTTCACCTTCAGCTGGTGATACTCGAACCGCGGATCGATTTTTGAAAAGACCTGAGTACCCTGCAACTGGTCAAACAAATCATCAATCCAAGGCAATAGATATCTGTTCTTCACGGTCACCTTATTGATCTCCCGGTAATCGATGCACATCCTCATCGACCCGTCCTTCCTTTTCACAAACAACATAGGCGCACCCCAGGGTGACACACTCGGCCTGATGAACCCCTAGTCCAAAAGTTCCTGCGACTGCTCCTTTAGCTTTTTCAACTCAGCTGGAGCCATCCTGTAAGGCGCCTTAAAGATTGGTACCGTCCTTGGTGCTAACTCAATAGCAAACTCCACTTCCCTATCTGGAGGCAACCCTGGCAAGTCTTCAGGAAAGACATCGAAAAACTCCCTTATCACTGGGATATCCTCCAACTTCAATCCCTCCTTAGGTGACTCTTTCACACTCGCCAGGTATCCCTGACAACCCTCCAGAAGTAGCTATCTCGCCTGCATCGCTGAGAGGATCTGTGGTGCAGAACGCACACACGACCCAACAAATAGAAATTCCTACTCTCCGAGAGGCCTGAACACTACTTCCTTCCTACGGCAGTCAATGCTCGCAAAACTAGATGTCAGCCAATCCATCACTAGGATTACATCAAACTCATGCATATCAAACATGATTAGACTGGTAGGCAGCCTCCTCCCCTGAATCTCTATCGGGTAATCCCTGACCACTCTACTGCATTCCACCACTAACCCTGATGGCATATCAACACCTAACTCGACCTCTAATGGTTGAGCCTCCACTCCACATCGTTTAACAAATTCTCGAGATATAAAGGAGTGGGTTGCACTCAAATCAAAAAGAACTGCAGCATTATATGATAAGCTGTAAATGGTACATGTCACCACATTGCCAGTGTTCTCTGCATCGCCCGATGTCATCGAGTACATCCTAGCTTGAGTGGTGCCTCCCTGGTGACTACCTCGAGGTGCCTGGTTACCACCTCGGTTCTGAGCTTGTGTTCAAGGGAGAGTCACTGTCGCCCGACAGTCTCATATCAGATGCTCTAACTCCCCACGCCTATAGCAACCCGTGAATCGAGACTTGCACTCACGCCAATGCTGCTTCTAGCACTTGGGACATATTGGCTTCTCCAAACTCCCCTAAGAAGCCTGAGATCCCGATTGCTGCTGTTGTTGGCCCAAAGGACCACTGGAGTTCTTCTAATAACTCTTTCTTGAGCCTGACTGCGAATTCTGGGGAAAAGGTCTCTTCTTCTGATTCGCCTCTCTCCCCCTCTTGGATGCTAGCTTCAGCCGCCATCACTCTAAACACAAGCTCGTAAAAGCCTTGGACCATCAACGCTACCACCTGCGCACGTATAGCCTGCTTCAGGCCCCTCTCAAACATACAAGCCTTCTTCAGCTCATTCGAAACCATGTGAGGCTCCAACTGAGATAACTCCATGAACCTAGCCGCGTACTGCTACACCGGCATTGATCCCTGAGTCAAGTGGAGGAACTCCTCAGACTTCACCTTGCGAGTGGCGATGGGGAAGTATCGTGCGAAGAACACCTCCCTAAAGTGACTCCAGGTAGTCGACACATACCCTGGGCGCTGCTCCTCGACCAGCCTAGCTGATCGCCACCATCTCTTAGCTTCCCCCACCAGCTTGAGGGCGGCCTATTTAACCTTATGTTCCCCTGTGCACTCAGCACCTCCAGAAGATCCTCCATCTCTTGTAACCAGTTCTCTACCACAATTGGGTTCAGCCCTCCTGAAAATTCCAGCGAATTCATTTTGGAGAACTGCTGGTATGTACAGCCTCTATCTACAACCATCTGATCTTGCTCCCTAGAACCCCTCCTAGGTTCCTTCCTAGCCTGCCTTGCTATATCGCGGAGGAACACAAAAGCCTCAATCTCATATTTACTGGAGGCATTCAGGTGATTATCGCCTCCTGCCATAATCCCCTTCCCTCTGGGTTCCATCCTGTACACAGGTAAAAGCTGACTTAATCATTCCACATTTAACACAATAAATGCAAATATGAAACAAGAAGATTAAACAACACGTATTCGAGACACCGACAGCCCATACACACTAAATCGTCTAACCTCTAATCTCGACATCCGAGTCAAGTCTCTCAACCTAGAAACAAAACCATCGATGGATTTACCATAATTTTCCTAAAATTGTCATTACCAAAAAAGCACAAAAGACCGTCGGAGCAACTCCCGCCTTCGAGCCTCTAGACTAAAACCCGACTCTCTAACTCTATCTCATTACAGCTAATACTCTGGTAATTTACTAACTAACCGTCAAAGTCTGCAGAACCAAGCAAACCTAGACTCTGATACCACCTATAGCGCCTTGGTCCCAACTTACGACCCGGGTGTTACTGTAGTGACATCTATGTACCTAATATACTTCTCAACAAATATATACGCAGCGAAAAACATAAACATCCATCAAACTATTACCAGAGTTCTAACTGACTGTTAGATACATACAACTATTCCAACATCCATATACAATACTGTATGATACTCGACGCATCCTCAAGTCTTACAATATTTTACAAGTTCTGAAAACCTATAACATAACCTACAAAATCGAGCTCATGGAGACACTCACTCAAAAACAAATCGCTACCCTGCCCCAGTCCTTGCTAATCTCAACCTCGATAAGGACCTGAAAAGACAGTTTGTATGATAGGGTGAGACACCTCTCAGTAAGGGACGATTAAGCTAATAACAATGTGTGGCCAGCATGCTTTAAGTGTTTAACAAAAACATAAACATATATAATTATCGTTTCCATAATTGTAAAATACATAGCCCATTTTCATCATATGAACAACCCCATAGTATACAACAACAATTACATAAATGTACATATATGCAGGATAAGACACGCCCTCAAACTCTATACCATGTATAAATACCCATTATCGGGGTTGACCACCCCCACTGTCTCAATACAGCCTGGGTACACGATCAAGAGGCAAACTCACACTAAGATCGCCCCTACTGTCTTAATATAGCCTAGGTTCATATAGATCAAAAGTATGGTGCCCTCACTAGCAACGAATCTGTGCCTACACTATCAGTCCCCAGGGTTCCTAAAACATATCGTGCAATTTAAGCAATTTAAACACTTCTAAAATCATTTCACAAAACACATCATTACGTGAAATCCAACCCATAGCCATCAAATAAACTTCCTACATTTTCACAACAGTTCCAGTATTTCACAACATCAACACCTGCGGCACAGTTTTCCACATTCGAAAACAACCCGAAAGTAAATATGTTTAGTTAATATCATAGTACAGGTTTTAAACAACAAAAATAACATTTCCAACCAATTAAAAGGACAAGTACAATATTCTAAAAATATAACATTTGAATTTGACCGATTGGTTTTGAAAATAAAGTCAATTTACAGAACTGGAGCCCGAAAACCCTAAAATTGTCGCAACTGGATATCTAAAAGTTATTTCAACATTTCAATCGATTTATATTGTATAAATCACTATATTAACAAAATCCCCTTACTTGCGTGTGAATCGAAGTTCGAAACGACTCGGAACTCAAGCCCTAACTTTCCGAACCCTGAACCTAAACGATTCAAAACAACGGCACGAAAATCCCAAAACCTAATACTTGAAGAACAACACTTCAGTATAATCTCGTATACTATAGATCTACTGGACCAAAAGAAAAAACTAACCCTTACCTCGATTTTCGAAAAAAACTCGGAAATCACTGAAATGAAACTCTAATCCGTAAAACATGTAAAGATTCCTTCCCTGATCCACGTAGCGATGTTAGATCGTCGATTCCGGCAACACACAACCCAAAAATCTTAGAGAGAGAGAGAGAGAGAGAGAGAGACAGAATGAGAGTTTATAAAGAAAAACATAACTTAGCCTTTAAGTAATCAAAATAAATATCTCCTCCAAGATATTTATATATAAATATCTCAAAATATCTCCTTTCAAAAACATCTTCTCCAAAATATCTCCTCCAAAATATCTCTTTATTTATTTATTATACATATATTTTTTTTAATTAGGTTACTACAATATCATTCACATAAAGCATGAGAATAATGAAATCATTACTAGAAAATTTCTTAATAAAAACACAATGGTTAGATGTGAACCTATTATACCTGTGCTCCATCATGAAGGAATCGAACTTCTTGTACCACTGTCTCGGTGCCTGCTTGAGGCCATACAAGCTCTTTCTCAGTTCGAACACCAACTGTTTTTTTCCTTTGACCTCGAATCCTTCAGATTGTTTTACGTAGATTTCTTCTTTCAAATCACCATGGAGAAATGCAATTTTTACATCAAGCTACTCAATCTTCAAGTTTAAGTTGACAACCAATCCAAGAACAACTCGACTAAATGACATATTCACCACGAGCGAGAAAATCTCTTCAAAGTCAATGCCTTTTCTTTGACCAAAGCCTTTCAGAACTAGTTGCGCCTTATACCTTGGTTGTGAGTTTCCTTCTTCATTTTTCAATTTAAATACTCATTTGTTGTTGAGTGCTTTCATTCCCTTTGGTAACTCTCCCAAATCATAAGTGTGATTCTCATGCAAGGATTTCATCTCTTCTTGCATGACCTTCAACCTCTCATTCTTGTGCTCATGAGACATAGCATCCTTATAGCATTCTGGTTCTCCCCCGTCAGTTAGCAACACATACTCATCTGGTGAGTATCTGCTAGAAGGTTGACGCTCCCTAGTGGATCTTCTTATCTGGGGTTCTACTGCTAGAGCACCTATAGCTATTGGTCCATTATTCTCATCAACTTCATTATTATCGTCATGCTCTTCTTGTGGCTGTGGTGGTGAATTTGGTATCAACTCGATTGGATTCCTGAGGACAAGCTTTGGATTATCAACCTTTTCACAATCGTTAATAGTTTGATCTTCAAAGAACACCACACCTCTGCTCCGGATGACTTTCTTGTTCCTTGGATCCCATAATCTGTTGCTAAACTCATCAATACCATAACCGACAAAGACGCACTCTTTTGTCTTTGCATCAAATTTTATATTATAAAATATAAAACAATAGCATGGAATTATAATATTTTAATAAATATTTTTCTTATATATTATGAAAATATGACTAGTCTTCATGTGCTATACAAAAAAATCACGAGCATTTTAATAATATTATTAAAATCTATTAAAAAAGAAAGGACTAAACACATATGTGTTTGTATTGTATACATTCCATAGAAAGAAATCACAATGTAAACTAGAAAAGAAAACTAGAACGCATACAATTTTTTTTTCTCTCCCTTCCATAATTAATCTCTCCAAAATCAGAGAAAAATAAATAGAAAAGGCATAATTTGAATAGAGTATCTACTTTTCATCTTTCTTTCTTTTTTTTTTTTTTTTTTTTGACTCTACAAATTAAGAGGAAATATCCCATTCCTTTTGTTGCTATATCTCTTTTTCTTTTAATTTGAACAAAAAAACTTATAGGATGGGTTAAGATTAAAAATGAAACATCGGTAAATTTTGGGGGGATGGTGTTAGAAGTTCAATCGAAATTCCACCTAATCCTCACAATGTTATATCACCAAAATCTGGTGTTACCATTTGAAAGTACACTTTAAATTTTGACACATAATCTGTCGAAATTCTAATATTCACATCAATATTTTAACAAAATTCTAATCATTTTGTAATTTTCATATTGGGTAGGATCTTATACATCAAGATTTTAATGACATTGCTTTTCAATTAGTACTACATTCATAACTTTTTTCCCGTTCATAAGCTTTCATAACTTTCTTAAATCAACATTAAGTGAAAAAATAACCTCAAACATCCAAAGTGCTATCTGTTTCTCTAAATAGACAAAAATAAATTTCAATTATGAGGTTGATGTACTAAGGAACATTCCAAAGATTTAAGAAAGATCTTCAATTAATTAAAAAAAAAAAAGACAATTGAAAAAGGTTATGAAGTTGAAGATGCTCTACTTCCCATTGTGTAACTACGGATCTTCAATTAACCACCCCCGCCCCCCGGGGGGGGGGGGGGGGGGGGGGGTGGGGCCCGGCGAACACAAACAAAATTGTTTGAAGTTTTATGACATTATACATGTGGTTTGATTTTTTGCTTTTTGGTTGAAATTTTAAGACAAGAAAAGTACCCTTTGTTTTGGCACAATCATAAAAATGGTATTTGGTATGAGAATATAATATCTGAATCATTCATAAAACACAGAAAAATGCACTGCACCCATTCTTAATGATGGCATTAGACCCCTTCTGAACCCCAAAGTCTAATAAGAACTGAAATGATAAACTAGTATTTCATTGAATGTTTCTAATCAATCACCTTAGCTTTACTGGCACGTTAACTTTCTACATATGTCATGTTCAATTGAAAAGTCAAGATTAAACTACACTGGCACTGTTTGATACTTTATGAACTCAAAATTTCTCATAAGCAACTGTGAAGATCTGGTGCCAATTTCACCCGACATGAGTTTGTATCTTACGTGTAGGTTCAAATTTTTTTCTTTTACAGTGAAATTCCCTTGCATTGATCTTCGTTAGCTAGAGCAGTAGAAGAAATTTTCACATCATCAACAGGATAAATGCAACTTGGGAAGGAAAGCAGCTCCCTAGCCAATAATAATATCTGCACTGGATTGGCATGTGGGCTTGACTTTATAATTTTTTATATATGGCTTTGGTTGGACTGAGCTCAACCGACTATGATGTACCAACTATTGTCTGGCCAGTAAATTGACTTTCTAATACATAGCCTAAAAAAACAAGGCTTAATAGAAAATTTCCAAGGCTACCTACCCATAATGTACCTTCCCTTCACCTGATCGAAAACAGAAATGTTCTTCCTCAATTCATCATGACCATTTCAAATTTTTTATACCTGCATATCCAGAGAGAGAGAGAGACAGAGATGTGATCCCAATGTGCAATTATATATTAAAGATATTAATAAAATGGGAGACTTTAACGTACTGCTGGAATTGTAGATTGCAGGGATCACTATATAAATGAAGTCCTTCCCTTGTTGGGTATTCACAAATAGTTGTTATCTGAGCTATACGAGTCATTCCACAGCAGTGTTCTCCAGCAGCTGAGAAAACCTTCTGGCAACCAGTTTGAGTTGCCGGAAATGGCCAAGTATGGGCCTCACCTGGTTTTTGCCTTGGCAATATGCTTTATGGCCAGATATGTAGCTGCTGACGACTATAAACCTTCATCTCCACCACCACCTCCTGACGAGTCTTACGCGCCAGCACCATACTACTACAAGTCTCCTCCACCTCCTCCTTACTACTATAAGTCCCCTCCGCCACCATCCCCATCTCCACCACCTCCATACTATTACAAGTCTCCACCACCCCCATCACCTTCACCTCCTCCCCCATATTACTATAAATCACCGCCCCCACCATCTCCATCACCCCCACCCCCTTACGACTACAAGTCCCCACCACCACCATCTCCATCACCTCCTCCCCCATATTACTATAAATCACCGCCTCCACCATCTCCATCACCCCCACCCCCTTACTACTACAAGTCCCCACCGCCACCATCTCCGTCACCACCTCCTCCATACTACTACAAATCCCCACCACCACCCTCTCCCTCACCACCACCACCATATTATTATAAATCACCACCCCCACCTTCACCATCACCTCCTCCGCCGTACTACTACAAATCACCACCACCACCTTCTCCATCGCCAACTCCTCCATACTATTACAAGTCTCCACCCCCACCATCACCATCTCCTCCACCTCCCTACATCTAAAAATCCCCACCACCCCCATCTCCATCCTTGCCACCACATTACTACTACAAGTCACCACCGCCTCCTTCTCCTTCGCCTCCCCCACCTTATTATTACAAGTCTCCACCACCTCCATCTCCTTCACCCCCACCTCCTTATTAGTATAATCGCCCTCCCCCACCATCACCTTCTCCCCCACCTCCATACTATTACAAGTCCCTGCCTCCGCTTTCTCCATCAACTCTTCCACCATACTACTACAAATCTCCTCCCCCACCATCACCATCACCTCCCCCTCCTTACTACTACAAATCCCCACCACCCCCATCACCATCACCACCCTACTACTACAAATCACCACCTCCTCCTCCATACTATTAAAGATCAATGCCACAGCCAGCTTTGCATTCACATCTGTGTCTACACCATTATAGCCCTCCACCTCCCAGTGTTTTGTAAACCAAAAACTATTTCTATTTAGCTCTCATAGGCCAATAAGAATAAAGTTTAATCACAAGAAAGACAGCTAGCAGTTCAGCTAGAAGGGTGCTCGAGATGGCAAGATGCTTTGCAATTGGCTAGCCGTTGTGGAAATTTGATTCTATTCTCATGTGTTTGTATGCATAAAATTGTTTGTTTTTTTTCAGTGGATTGTATTTGTTTACTTGGCCTTTTATTGTTTGTTGCAATATTTTGAAATAAGAAGATTTAGAAGTGAAAAGTTCAATTGCTGCTCTATTGGTTATTAAGACCTCTCTTGTCACATACTCAACAAAGGCAATTAGCATTAACACATTAAAAAAACTAGGTTAAATATTAAAATCAAAGAAATTTAGAGAATGAGGGGTGGGGTGGGGGGGAGGGGAGGGGAGGGGGAACAAGAAATGAACCATCTCCGATTTATATCCTCTCATTGATTCAGAAAATTAAACAAGACATGAACCTTCTTTGATTGATTTAAATACTCGTGGGTTTGGGATTTAACTCTGCAAGAGGGAGGAGGGAATGAGTTCATAGTCCAGCTCTCCAAAGTAGTTAGATTTAAGTAACGGCAAGAAAACAAACTTGGGTTCAAAGTCCACTTGCGGATTTCAACATTGCCTTCACCTCTTACATAGTCCTTACCCGCACTTATAGTACCCCCAAAAAAAAAAAAAAGAATGAAAGACAGAAAAGAAAACAATTTTCAAGGCCCCCACCCATCCTGAAATAGCCTAACCTTATTTGGCACATACCATGCATGAGCATCTTATTTCACTTTATTTGTCCTTTTCCTCAATTATTCTTGTTTAGATAGAAATCAAGAAGGGCAAAGGGGATAGTCATCCACCCATCTAACTCACAAATATGGGTGACTTAATTGGAAATACGATATTAATTAATAGACCTAGAAGGGTTTTAAAATTTCTAAGCCTACATAAGCAGCTTCTTTACAGATTTTGCACCATCATTGAACACCATTAAACAAGCTTTCAGACATAGTAAAGAGGACATTTTTTGTGACAACAAAGCATTGAGTACCATTGGGAAGTCAATAAATTTTTACCTTTAACAAGCTTTTCAGACATAGCAACTGTCCCAAATTTGCAAGCCCATCAATTTTGCACTGGTACTTAATCGTTCTTCTACAATTACACCAACCTCCAAAAGACTCCCTCTCTTTCATAAGTTGAGATTGTTGATTCTATATAAATGATCACGAGCTATGGAGATGATAGGTATCCCATTAAAAAAAAAAAGTTCAACAATATTATTGTAGTTAATAGAAGTATTGGATTTTCCTATTTAAACTTAAGTTGAACACAAGCTAGGACAATCCTGGCTTTTCAATTGTGCTGGATGAAAGATGAAAAAATTTTCCCTTTGCACATTTGATTATGTTTATTTAGATATTTATGCACATTGTATTCCAAGTCCCAACTACATGAAATAGGTGTAAGTGTTTATTTTTTCTTAATTGTTTTGAAAGCCATGATATGATCAAAGAGCTGCATACTAGGCCTTAACGAGTAATTTTTATTTTAATTTCTTTAAACTTAGAATTCTTTTATTTTACTTTATTTAAAAGTTAGACCAAGTTCAATGACAGATGACCCACCTGTTGTACATCTTAATTTCAATACGTAAATAGATTTAACATCAGAATAGTTTTACACCTTCATCATATTTTATAGAGATCACCAAGGCGGTCACATCTCAAACAGCTGCAATCCACAGTCCACCTATTGTCATCACACACTATTATGTTATTAATATCGGAAATATTAAAAAAGTAACCACTTGAGCATTGACCCTCTCAATCCAGGAATATTATTGCCCCATTCATTTTTGTTTTTTATTAAGTTTCACAAGCTGCTTACATCATGTCTTGCTTCTCTCCTCCACATCCATATCATGATTTTAAGGCTTGAAGTATATATTTAAGTGAAGCCACCATATAGATCACATCAGAGCCAATAACAATAAAACAGCAAAAAATTAGGTTAGAATCATTTGTCTCTCTTATATTCTTAAAGCTTATTGTTATTATTATTAATCAAACAAAAGTTAAAGGTTAGATAACCATTGGAAGAAGAGAATGGATATTATTAATTTGATTTTTTTTAATTTATTTTTCATTGATATTTTTAAATATATATTAATAATGTGAAGTGTTCCGTAAGCAAGTACACACACACACATAAATATTCTTGGAACAGATATGAATATATATAGATTTTGTTCAGCAAATTACCTATAAAAGGTTTCATTGGCATAATGGTAAGTGGGAACAAGGTAGTTTTTACCCCACCACTCTACTGGGCTTCTTCCCCAATATCACCCTGATTTCCTCCCTCTTACAAGTCCCTTTCCCTTCCACAACCATATTCATCTCCAGCTCCTCCAATCACTACAAAATTGATGCCTCCACCATATTCCATCCCCCTCGCGCCACAATGTACTACAATTCTCCTCCACCTACCATTTTCTACTGACAAAATATTAGTTCTACTCAAATTATCCAAGCATACGACAAAGGACAAACCAAACCAGTTTAATCATTTCTCCTTACATGTCAATAGGGGCAGATAAAGGACAATCCCTCCCCCTCCCCCAAACATATCCACTTCTAAAACATCAATAAATATTTTTTTTCTACATAAACAAAGAAACATATCAGACTAAGAAACAGAATATATATATATATATATATATATGGGAGAATAAGGCACCTCCACTATCAAAGGTAACAAACAAAAAGAACAAAAAATAAATTTTTGAAGAAATTAATGAAGTGTAGCTCGCCAATCCCTTTGCAAAAATTAGAGAAATTCTTCTAAAGAAGTCAGTTACAGAAGTTCAAAATGATGCCAAGAACACCACTCTCCACCAAAGAAAATTAACAGAAAGGTAAGAACCCCTGAAAATATGAGCATGTGCTCCAACCAAACACACAAAATGGCTGGGAACAAAGCATGGTTATTAAAATTGTGATCCGAATCATAGAATCATATGATTCTATGATCCAGATTCACCCAAATGATCCAAGTCACAACATAAATTGGAATCAAGTAGAATCATGGTAGAATCATAAGGATCCTATTTTGTTACCTGGATTGGTTTTTCTTTTTTTTACTTTCTTTTTGGGTTTAAATAGAAGGGGAGCTTAGGCACAATGGTAAGGTTGTCACCGTGTGACCTAGAGGTCACGGGTTCGAGATGTGGAAATAGCCTCTTGCAAAAATGCAAGGTAAGGCTACGTACTGTAGACCTATTGTTGTTCACCCCTCCCCCGGACCCTGCATATGCAAGCTTTGTGCACCGTGCTGCCCTTTTTTTTTTTTTTTTTTGGGCTTCAATAATATGGCCCAATACATGTTTTCATTGGCCCAAACAACCCACAAAGGTCTATGTTTGGTCCAAAGTCTTCAAAAACTCTCCCATTGATGAACAGATTCAGCAGAATCTGCACCTGATTTCCCTGGAGTTTGACACCTCAGTTCTTTACTCCTCATTGAAGTTCAGCAACCCAGCACCTGAATTTCTGTCCTGTTCAACAACCAGAAAGCCCTCCATCTGGTTACTGGTGTTCGATCAGCAGCAGCCAGCATTCTCGCAGTTTGATCAGCAGTTCTTTGGTGTTCAACAACCAGAGTTCTTGGGGTTCAACAAGAACTCAGTTCTCAGTCCTCAGTCCTCTTCCTTCTTTGGTGTTTGACAAGAACAGCTCAGTCCTCTTCAACACAGAGTCCTTGTTGTTTGATCAGCAGCAGCCAAGAAAAGAGCCAAGCCAGCAGACCCAGCAGAGCTGCAGAGGTATGCTTTGAAATATATCAGCATCATGTAAAGACTCAACAGTGAGCACTGTTTTTCTCCCTCTTCTTCTCCTTCATTTTTCCCTCTCCTTTTTTTTTTTTTTTTTTATTGTTTGAACTTTTTATTGTATTTTTAACTTCTTATACTTAGTTACTAACCAAGTTTTTAGTCTTCAGGCTTGTCATAAAGTTCCACATATATAATTTTTTAATATTTATTTTACACAGAAAGTAGAATCTTACAATTCTTGATCCGAATCTCCAATTCAATCCCGCAGATCCCTCCAATAATCCCACTTAGAATCTCGATTCTAACAACCTTGGAAAAAAGCACTTCCATATAGCAACTTCTTCTCCTTCCCTTTGCCAAAGCCCCTAATGCTTCATTTCGAACTTAGGAAAATATTAGAGAAAGGAAAGGAAAATAACAAAGAATCCACATTTTCATATTTGGTTATCAAGGAAAGTAGGAAAGAAAATAAAAAATATAACAAATCTATGAACAAAATTCTAATTTTACACATCATTAATATTTAATTTTTCTTAATTTTTAGTCATATTAAAACAA